>NC_054382.1:46914984-47088790 GCF_017654675.1 Xenopus laevis
GCAGCTCAGATTCAAAAGCAAACAGTTATGACCCATGTGGCCCTCACTCAAGTCACTGATTGGTTACTGCCTGGTAACCAATCAGTGAAAACCAGGAGCGCTGCAAAGCAGGAAGATGGGTTCTGGCTATTATGTTAAGACATCCAGTCACTCCAGTCTCTGTATTGAAAACATTTTTTAATTTGCACAGCCTATCTATTTATTTTTTCACTGAACAATTCCTTTAAGAATTGATCTATGTGCTTGGTTAATAAAAGCTCCCATCATGCTTCAGTATATGTCCCCTATAAAGTTACACTACAAGATAAAGCAGACACATCAGGAGAATTCTACATAAGCTATTGATGTGGACCTCTCTAAACAGGTTTGGATGCACCTGATTTATGATCTTAGTCCATTAAGTCTGATTTGGCCCGCCACAGGGGTGGCCAATTGGGTAAAAAATCAGATGTAATTTTTCAAACCTGCCTGCTAGATATCTGGCTTAGTTAAAGGCAAGTAGGGGATTATGTAATAAAAAGCACTAAGTTTGCCCAGGAGCAGTAACCCATAGCAACCAAACAGCAGGTAGCATTTACTGATCACCTGTTTAAACACAAGCATCTTATTGGTTTCTATTGGTTACTGCTCCAAGGCAAACTTAGTGCCTTTTATTAGATATGGGGGATAGTAATCAGGCACCTAATCAGTTCGCCCCCTTACAAGGGCCAATAAGTTATCTTAAACAGCATTCTACAAGCATTCACTAAAATGTGGATTTTAATGAACGTTACCTCTTTCGCCAGACTTGCCTTCACCAGCTCAGACCAGGCAAATTGCACTGGAGTGCATATAACTTCCTCAATCTTCTTCACATTCTTTAGTGGAAAAAGCATCAAAGTTCAAAAAATGCTGGCGTCTTTCCCTGATAGCCTGCAAAAGTCCTTAAAAATTTTTTTTGGGTAACCGGTTTCCCCCATACATATTCTAACATATGGAACATTAATTGTACAGTGAGCTCATGTGTAAGGCATGATAACAACTCTATTGTATTTACTAAGGTTCCCTGGACATGTGTAATTAACAGTGGAAGTGTAATGTATTTGCTGCAACATATAACATAAAGACTTCCATTCAACTTTAAATTTCCCACCGTATGCAAATTAACCTGAGTGTAAGAAATGAATGCTAGCACATGTTCGCTTGAATTGCTTGCATTGGTGAAGTAACTCTAGCGAAAAGTAAACAGCTTTGGCGCCCATGACGAAACTCCGCATTTTAGTGAATTAGCATTGCCTGAGCGAATTTTCACCTTGCAAAGTGTGGAGATGGTTGAGAAGTGGTCACTGGCGACTTTTCATCGGTTAGTGAATCTGCCCCTATGGGCATCAATTTAGTGGAAAAAATTTTTCGCTCATCACTAACCTTAACCTCTTTTTAAGATTTCCACTAACACCCAGCTCCTAACTGATCCAGTACTCCAGTACAGTATTCCTAGAACTGGGCCTTGTTCACCAATCCCTGATTTGATCCCCTAGATATTCTGATGATGCAATTGCTTGAACGAGTAATAAACAGCTATATTTCTACCAGAATTAAAGTGAGCCTTGTTTTCAGCTTTTTTTTTATTTTTAGACACTTTTAAATCTAATAGAAGGTAGATGAATCTGCGCACAGCCAATTTCAGACATTAATTGAGTGCTTCAATCCCCCTTAAATAGATGTACCGACCATCCAAAGTATCAAGTATAGTTCATAGGAAAAAAGAAGAGCAATTCAGATGCAGATTAACTGCTTGTGGTTGGTGTTTATTTCAAACTGCTGTACACGACATGTTTAAATCTAATGCTGCTTTTTCTTTAAAAAATCTTTCCAAAGCTAGTGCCCTACAATTTGATTGCAGATGCAAAATGATTCTCCACAGGGAATATTAATGCTATATAAGACCTCTGTTTCACAGTCTTTTTGCTTAAATACTTCATATGGAGAGAGTTTCTGAAGTGAAGTGTTGCACTATTTAGTCCCCTATGTATACATAATTTAAAATGTGGCTTGCACTCAAATAGCACATTAAGACAGATATTACCTTTCACAAAGCTTTGAGTAGAAAAACAACTTGCTGGTTGTAATGTAATTTAACCTCTATGGTGTCAAAGAGTTTATCAAAGTAAACTAGAAAAACTGAAAAGCTATTGAGGTTTATGACTATTTGAATCTTTAAATGTTAAGTAATCTAAAATAACAGATATTTGCTTAGTTGTGTTTGTCCAAGTCTGCAGTACATTGAGTCATGTGTGAGCAAAAGATGATGCACTATGCAACAAAACTTAATTGGGGATATTGCTGTTCATTATCCCCAAGTCTTTTTTATAAATCTGATTATGCCCACCACATCATCCAACTGGACAAAGATATGCCTCAAAGAGAGGGCCAAAAAGGTGCTTCTGTCAGCACATTGACTTTAAAGGTGACCATTCATCCTAAGAAATAATTGCAAATTCTTTTCGATTAGGTTAGTCAAGCAAAACACTAACACAATATAAATTATTTTAATCTTGTTTTCTTCAGTCTTAGAATAACACAATCACAGCAAACAGGCAGTAGCCATTTAGTGGACACTATTGTGAAGGCAAGCTTTGGTTCATGCCAAAATCTTGTTTATGCACCAGAATGGGAGACCTGATGAGCATGTCCATGCACTGGTTACACAATTAGACAGTGAGGAGGGAGTGGGAATGTGGGGAGTGCAGTGCCATTTAGGAAGTGCAGAATGGAAAGTAAAAGTAATTGTCTGTCCTGACTCAATGCCTCAGGCATATAGACGGGGTAGACAATATATGAATGACAGCTGAAATATTTAAATACCTTTAGAAACATGTATGAATGTTATGATTAATAAAAGATTTATTAAACAGGTTTTTATGTCTGTATGTTAGTAAAAGTAAGGTGAGATGCATATTGTGTACTCTACTGAATGACTCTACAGTCCAAAAAATTTAATAATGTATCCATATAACACAAAGTTATACTCTGCAATTTACTATGCACCAAAATTGTGGCAGTTTCATTAAAGGTGAGACTACAGCAAACTACTGTTGATTTTTGATGAGCAAATCATGGACTGTGCTTATATGTTAAATGAATGTTTGAGATCCAAGAGCTTATAGTACAAGTAATTCATATAGTAATATATCTTTAAGGGAGTTGATGAAAATCACAGCAATAAACTGAATTAGAATGTGTTTTGTAATGAAAGATAGCATCAGGTTGCCAAATAAAAAGATTATAGTACAGGTTTTTATTTTTTCCATAGATGTACAATGAATTTCATTTCACTTAACATGCATTGTACTAATGAATCAAATACTTTTTCATATGCAATTTGGAACCATAAGTAATGAAAACACCGTTATGAAGATTGAAATACACCAATGACCTGTATACTGAATAGAATATGAAAGTCAAGATAGACCTTCTTATTTTCAGAATTTGGCAATATTTTTGTATCACTCATAATTAGTTTTGGTTTAATATAAAATGATTCAGCCAAAGGCAATTTGAAACAGAAAAATATCCTGACGGGTTCAGAAATTCAGTTATAGATGCTAGTTAGCAGTAGAAAACCAGAAAACTATGGCTTAAACCAATAATTTGCTACATTTTTATAAATTTTCTAAATTGCATGCCACATAAAATGTGTATATAATAAGTGACTATAGATTAATTAATATGAATTTTTCATACTGCAATGACATGCATTGCTAATATTTTTTGTATTTACTTTGTTCTAGTAATTGCTTTCTAAGAACTAATTCTCTACCTGCAGTTTTCACTGATTGCCAAAGATGTTCCTGCTAACTTTGTAAAGGAAAGCACTTACTTTAGATAATTGATCTCTCTCTAAAGGCTTTTACAATATTAACGGAGCTGTGAAAACTACTGCAAAGCCTCTATCACCTTCCTCAGGCCATTTAGCCAATAAATTCCACACAATAGGGCTTATTTATCATAGAACAGTGAGCAAATTTGCACATGTGCAGTAAGTTATAGCAACTGATCACATTTTTCTTGTCACTGTTGTTTGTTGCTTAACTGCTATGGTGTGCTATCCAGGTTGAAATGACACAGTGTAGATAAATGATCTGCTCTGTGTGTGTTGCTAGATCACCTGCTGGTGGTCTGAGAGGATGGTCTGCTGAACTAAAGAGTTTTTAGCATCCTTCAGTAGATGGTAAAGGGCAACACAAAGGAGCTTACAAAGATGGATGGAGGAACCCATTATTAGAAAGAAAAAAGAGTCTATTTGATAAAGGAATGGTTGGAAAACTCAGATGAAGGCAAAAATTCAAACAATATCTTGGAGCAAGATCACAAAGCAACACAAATATTGGTCAAGGTGCTCAGTTCAGCCATTAGTTTGTGGATGGAAAACCAAAGATAGAAAAAATTGGATTTTCAAGGTTCTACAAAATTCCCTCCAGGAACTTAGCCATAAACTGGGAACCCCTATCAGAGATAATAATATCAGACATTTTGTAAAGTCAAAACACTTCATGAAAGATTAATTCAAGGGATCAAGTGTGAGATGGAAGACCTCTCAATGAAATATCTAGTATAAGTAATTCTAAAATTAGTCATCTTTGTGAAACACCCTACAACAACCAAAATTGTGTTGTATTTCTTTGAACAGGGCTGATCAATAATGATGCTAAATACAGTAATATTGAGTCCCATGGTTTAATGGTCAAGGGTAAAAGCTATAGAAATCCACATGGTAAATTTCTGGGTTCATTACACCTAGCACATGGACCCCCCTTAATTAATTATTTTATATCTTAAAGAATCCTGAACCACCAAGATATCCTATGGACCAACGTAAACATTTATAAAAAGTTTTTGTGCCCTGCCATGGTGGAAGGTTTAACTGAAGAACCATTGAAGCATAGATTCTGGGGAGCAAAAAGTTGATCTTCATGGAAAATAAAGTCACAGATTCCTTGTGCATCCAAATCTAGATGAACTGTTTTTTTAATTTTATCACACAAAGCTGAGGATGATTGGTGGAAAGGAAAGTGGCTCTTGGGCCAAGAAAGAAAACCAGCTTTCTCACCCTTTATTCCAGCATGGTAAGTAATTAAAAAATGAAATCTCGAAAAAAAAGAGCAACAATTTTATTTTTTAACAGTCAGTCAGTACGATAATAGGATGATTGCTCCTTCAAAGAAGTGTTGCAATTTAGAAAAAGCTACTTTGATGGCTAGAAGTTCTGTGCTGCCAATATTATAATTCCTCTCTGCCTGACTGATCTTATAAGTAAGCAATGCACAAGGAAAAGTACACCCTTAGTGCCTTGTCTCTGTTCTAACAGCAATATCGGATGCACCAGCCTTGACCATAAAAAGTATTTGGGGGACAAGATTTACCAGAATAGGGTCAAATGTAAATAGAGCCTGAAGTCTAACGAATACAATTTGGGCAGAGCCAGTCTATCTAAAAGGAGTATCTTTATGCGTAAAATGAATAATTTGCCTGATAATTGTGCTTATATAGATATAGATAGAGGTTGTTCCAGGAACAAAGGACTTGATATTCACTTTAATTAAAGGAAATTTGGTAAAGCATACCTTATAAAAATTATATATTTTCCCAAACTATTATGCAAGATCCAGATGTTACCCCTACTACCTTAAATGCAAAGACTTTAAGCTAGTGAACAAAGAATTCTGGGACTACATATGGGCAGGAAACAACAACTCAAAATAAAGCTTGGTGCACAAAATCTCTCCTTATATCTAACTTGGAAAAGAAATAAGGACTTCCCCAAGGCCTGATGACTGACATCTTTACAAAATGGACACAAGGTGGACTACATTGCATTAGGCACATACTTAAACTTGCCATTGACATACTGTATAACAGTTTCCCTTTCTCCACACCCAACAATTTTGTTTGCAAAAGCCACCCACTATGCAAGGAAAGTTTTGTGAAAGATGACAGATCGAGATTTCTCTAATGCTCTTAATTGTATATGGAAGGAAGTCAACACTAGGGATGTAGCGAACGTCGGAAAAAAAGTTCGCGAACATATTCGCGAACTTGCGCAAAAATGCGAGCGGTTCGCGAACGGTTCGCGAACCCCATAGACTTCAATGGGAAGGCGAACTTTAACATCTAGAAAAGACATTTCTGGCCAGAAAAATGATTTTAAAGTTGTTTAAAGGGTGCAACGACCTGGACAGTGGCATGCCAGAGGGGGATCAAGGGCAAAAATGTATCTGAAAAATCTGCCTGTTATTGCAGCAGTCAGCAGATGAGATCAGAAGCAGGACAGCTGCCCACTGCAGCTACATACAGAGCACTGCAGTAGAAGGTAGATTACTAGCCAGCAAAGCTACCTAAGCTAAAATGTCCCTCAAACCCCTGCAGACTTCTGTCCCTCCAATAACAGAGCAGTATCAAAACGATTACTAGCCAGCAAACTTTCAACTGTCCCTGAAATCACTAACAGGCAGCAGCTCTCTCCCTACACTATCTCTTCAGCACACACAGGCAGAGTGAAAAAACGCTGCAGGGCTTCGGTTTTTATAGGGAAGGGGAGTGGTCCAGGGGAGAGCTTCCTGATTGGCTGCCATGTACCTGCTGGTCTGGGGTGAGAGGGCAAAAAAAGCGCCAACAATGGCGAACCCAAAATGGCGAACGTCGCGCGACGTTCGCGAACTTCCGGCGAGCGCGAACACCCGATGTTCGCGCAAACAAGTTCGCCGGCGAACAGTTCGCGACATCTCTAGTCAACACCCACCACTCTATCACAAAGATATACAAGACTTAGAGCCCCCAATGGCGACACATCTCCCAGGAGCTGGATTGACATTTGACACTATTCCAAACATGAATACCCTTGATATTTTCACTCTCATGCTATGAGAATAACCCCCTCTAGCCAATATTGAATTATGGGATTGTTGGATAACTCTGCATGCTTAAGGTGCCAGGCCAAAGAGGCCACAGTACTAGTGAATGGCCGCAGGGTCCTAGTGCTTGTCTGCACTAATACCCCCCTGCGCGCGCGTGGTTGCATGCATGCAAGCACCGAAGCACTGGGGACGTGCAGCTCCCATAAAGCTTCTGGGCGACATGCCGTCCCTATTAATTTGCCGCCCTAGGCCAAGGCCTTTGTGGCCTGCATACTTGTCATGGAGGTGCATTATAGTAGGGAAAACAGTCCCACCCTGGGAAATTTGCCCTTGTTATTTTTACACTTGAGTTTGTAGATTTTGCATTGCTTTAGTCAAGGTAGTGATTTGCTGTGTGAGAGTGGTCATGATTTGTTCAGACCCATCAGGATCCTAGGCCTGAGCAAAAATTTGAGTTACTGATCAGAATATCCCCCAACTGCAAGACACTGTAGTGCAACTCTCAACACCCTTTTTAGTGCGGCAGCACAGATCCTAGCAGACTCGGAATAGAGGGGGGTTGAGAGCATGAGAAATCAGAGCCCTCCCCCCTCCTGCCACTTCTAAGACCTTCACTACAGCTCTATGCATCCATCAGAGATGTGACTGAGAAGCAGCACAGGTAAAGGTGGTTGTTATCTTATTTATCTGTAGAGAAATTTCCTCACCTTGCCAAGCAGCAGTTGCAGCAACCCTCAATAGCTGCTAGAGAACATTGTGGTAGACTACATGTGGTCTATCAGTGTGCAAGACACCACTTATGAAACCATGGATTGCTGGTGTCAAGGTTCAACCAGCAGCCAGAACTTATACACTATGCTCTATAGGTACTGGCTAGTGATGAGAAAAATATTTCCTGGCTAGTGCCAATATTCTGTCAGACCAGTTTTGCAGGTAGGATGGTCACTGAAAAGCAAATACTGCTGGCAATGGCTACATGGATATGCTAATATTCATTAAGATTAATGAGTCTTGAATAAGTGAGGATTTTAAGATGACATCAGAGGGTAGCCTCCTCTCTTCAAACATGTACACTCCTCTCCCCAATGCTGCCTCATTCCACTATAATACATAATGCAATGTTCTTCTAGGTGGGGCCTTTCACTTAAGGGGTTCTTTTGCTTGTCTGAGAGTTGTTGAAATTGAAAAGATAACTGTATTCATACTTATAATAATCTTAAAAGAGAGTTCATACTCTTTTTATTTTGGGACCTGCTTGCAAATCTCTAAAGCCCTGCTGCTTGTTTGCAGTCTGAAGAGACAACTACAATCATACGAACTGTCTCAAAAGTAAGTGCTGAATCTCTTAAAGGAGAACTAAACCCCCTCCTAAAGAGAAAGTCCCATCCACTAGCCCATTTTGCCCCCCTTCCCGTGTATCCCACTACTTAAAAAAGTGTTGCTAAATGTCACACAGACCTCTGCATGCAGAGAAGCACAACAGAGCAGTGGAGGTCATTTATCAACACTGGGCAAATTTGCCCATGGGCAGTAACCCATGGCAACCAATCAGATTGCTGAATTCATTGTTCTACTTGCAGCTGGCTTCAAAAAACTAAGCACTGATTGGTTGCTATAGGTAACTGCCCATGGGCAAATTTGCTCTGTGTTGATAAATGAGCCCCACTGACTCCTACTTAGGTATCTTCGGATCCTTTTCTTCCTTTTGGCTATCTATGAAGCTTTCTGGCCCATGTGCAGTAGGCATGGACACCAAAGTCGCTTCAATTGCGCATGCGCATACCTTAGTGTCTGCGGTCCTTAAGCGAATGCTTCTGCTACTGCACTAGTCTGCATGGTAAGGTCTATGCAACATTCTTTTTTTAAACAGGGAAAAGCGGGGAGTGGGACAAATTAGGACTTTCTATTTCAGGGGGTTTAGTGCAATATAATTTCACCTTCTCATTGAGTTTTTTGGAGAATTTTTACAACTTTGCAAAATATTTGCGGTTTCTCAATTTTTTTGGTGATCAAAGCACACAAATTCTCTCTAGTGCTCAAGCAATGGGAAATGTAACATCTTGGCTTTGCGCACTAGCAGATACAGTATATTGTGTGTATGTGTGAAGGAATAGCCACAAAATCACAGTAAAAAACTGCAGTTCACACAAAATGGGCCACACCATAGGAGCATATATACATCCCTTCTAACAATCCTGTGCCATTTTAGTTGCTGGTGGTTAGCCAGGGAACATCTCCGACTTAAGAATATTAAAATGTAGAAAGATGTCATATAATGGCGAGCCAGGAACCAAATTTCCTTTGTCACCTGAAAAGAATTCCTTCTATGTTAATACAAAAGTGTATGAATAGTAAAATGTGCAAATAAATCTTTGAGTTGTCCAGGCAATTTGGAATATATTATTCAGTGTGCTAATAGCTTTAGATGTTATGGAACACTTAGAAGGCTGTAATTGAAGCTCTGGGTATCCATAGGGACAAAGCAACTCTGGAGTTTTCAGAAATAAACACATTATTTAAAGAGGATTGACCATTAGGAAAAAGGGAAAGAATTTTTATTAACTTTGTTTAAACATTTCAGATTGACAGGGAAAAATATTTCTGCTTTTGTATTATTTGTGATCAATCAAGTCTGATTGTGTGCATTGGGGTTATGTCAAAACATTAGAATATTGTTTTACCTTTATTGCAGAAGAGTTACCATATACAGTAGGGTACAGGATCTCAAACTGTCTTCTCACTGTTTTATGGATCTACTCACAGTAGGTGGGTCAGTGTGAATGGGTAATAACACTACTTGTTTAGACTGCACCCTGCAGTTTACAAGACATTAATAGTACAGACCAAAGAAAAATAAAATGAAACATTATACAGGCGAAGAATTCCTACTTTTGGGAGACTATTCAGAAAACACCATTCTTGGTTAGACCTGAGGACTGATTTGACCAGTCTGAAAAAGCTTTCATGGAGCTTTCATCTAGGTGTATAAAAAAAGACTGACATTAATGCCAATTATAACCTCCCTGAGAGATATAATTATTTTTTACCTGGAGGTAAACTAAACTGCTTTCCTTTCTTACTTTATTTGTTGCTTTAATTGCAAATGTAGTGATATTCTTCTTCTTTACCTTTGCTTTATGTAAAATATATTTATATATTTTTTTTTTTATAAGACACACCTAAAAAAATAGTTTGTGTTCTCTGATCATCTTTTAAGGCATATGCAACAACCGTGTTGGAAAAGAAGTTTGCAATTCCTTCTTATCAGCTACTACAATTGTGGATTCACCTTCTGCAACGTGGGTGTCATGGTCAGGGTGTAAGCACCACTTCCAGTGCTTACCCTTATATACACCAGCTGCTGGGAACACTCCAGGGGCCTTTGCTGCTTTTACTTTACGATGATTATTGGTTGGCTCCCCTGTCTTTATCATGGTTCACTTTTAATAATAAAAAGTTCTAGGGGCCTCAAAGGGCTGCTGGTGAAGACTGGTGTTGGCAGGGGTTTCCCTGTTACACAGTAGAATTGTCCTCACTAGCTGTCTCCCAGGGTTCCTTGTTTATTGATAGTTACGTAGAGACTGCTAATTGAAGGCCCACACCATGGAGCAGTGTGCATGCTCCACCCCACTCCAGGGGCATACATGTTGTTCTGAATTGGTGGTGACATCACCCATCTTTAAAGCAAGGTATGCTATTAATTCAATCTAAGTATCAAAGTGGTCAAATTTTAATGTGTATTTTCGAACCATTTAATCTAGACAATGTGTGTCAACATGCTCTGTCTGCATATAAAATGCTGATCTTTCATTATTATTACTCATCAAGAGATTTTAAAAGACAATGAAAGTTTAAAAAAAAATTCCAAATAAATTTTAAAAATGGCAAGTACACTAGAGCAGTCGGACCTGTGGTTCACATCCAGGGAATTCAAATAACTGAGTCTCAGTTATTATATACTCTGAATGGCTTCATCTGATGCCCACCCCTAGCACCAGCTCTGCAAGGTAAAGATGGCAGCTCTGGAAGAGGTAGGCACAAGTGTTTTCTACATGAAGACAATGTTCCTTCTAAGCTACATGTGAATGTTGGGGGACAGCACAAAACTTGGTGCTTATTCTGAGCCACACCCTTCTCTTTGCTCATACAATAATTTGCTTACACAAGCAATCAAACTGAGTGCAACCAACAGAAATCTAAAAAAGAAATTATACTTCACTCCTAGCACATTTTTGCAAGGTTTTTCCTGTGTCTTGTACCAAACACTTTGGGGCAGGTTTATCAAAGGTCGAAGTGAAGGTTCGAAGTTAAAAACTTTGAATTTCAAAGTAATTTTTGGGTACTTCGACCATCGAATAGTACAACTTCGATTAGAAGTTGAAAAAAACTTTGAAATTTGAATATCGAAATTTATCATGTACTGTCTCTTTAAAACTTCGACTTCGACCATTCACCACTTAAAAGCTGCCGAAGTGCTGTTTTAGACACATTTAAAAAAAAAAAAAAAACTTTGAATCGAAATAGATCGAAGTAGCGCTACTTCGACCCAAAAAACTTCGACCACCATTCGGTTTGTCTTTTTGAATTGAACGTTTTTTTAACTTCGACCTTTGATAAATCTGCCCCTTTGTGTGTATGTGCTAAGGAAATACACAATTTTAAAGTTGGTCTCTCAAAAGCTTGTCTAGTGTTGAACTGAGTTAGCCAGAGCCCACCTGAAAACCCAAGGAAAGGGCCCACTTCCAGCACACCCACCCCCCTCCATCAGCACTACTCAGCAACAAGCTCAGAGTCTGCCAATTCGTACCTGTCCCAATGCAGCGCCCCTTGCTCTGCACCAGTGATCCCCAACCAGTAGCTCGTGAGCAACATGTTGCTCTCCAACCCCTTGGATGTTGCTCCCAGTGGCCTCAAAGCAGGTTATTATTTTTGAATTCCAGGCTTGGTGGCAAGTTTTGTTGCATAAAAACCAGTACTGCCAAACAGAGTCTCAATGTAGGCTGCCAATCCACATAGGGGCTACCAAATGGCCAATCACAGACCTTATTTGCCACCCCAAGAACATTTTTCATGCTTGTGTTGCTCTCCAACTCCTTTTTCTTCTGAATGTTGCTCACTGGTTCAAAAGGTTGGGGATCCCTGCTCTACACCATACCACTCAGGCCCATGAGGCCCAAAGGGTTTTCTCCCAATGTCCCGGTGGACCAGTCTTGTAATTAGCAGACTTAAGTAGAAAGAGAACCACAGAAACATCCACTGTATTTTGGATATTGGAGTCTTGTAAGAAGGAGAGTTGATCTTTTTTAATTTAAAGTTGAAAAATTGGAAAACAACGTGGTAGAATTTCCCTTTAAGAAAAAAAAGCACTGACTATAACTTTTTAAACAAAGAAATAACAAAGGTTTTTTTTACCTAAATCATCTGCTTATGCAGCAGGTCCAGAGGCCTGGGCTGAAATGAAGTGATGCATGTTACATTAATTAAAGTATCAAGCAGCACACTGCGAATCTAATCCCAGTCTTGCATTTTAGATAGATGTTCTAATGAATGGAAGGAATATATACTGAAAATAAATATACCATTTATTTAAAAGGTTAGTGTGCTGCGGTACTTTCTAAAACTAAAAATATTCCTAATACAAAATTGTTAACAAGCTTACATAATTGAGATGGCTATAAGAATAGTCTGTTCAAGTTCACTGCTTCTTCGTGTAATTAAGTGAAATTGGAAAAATGTGTATTATGTAACTTAAACGAGAAACAGGAGAAATTATATATTAGAAAGTTATGTTAAAACAAGAAAAAGAGTGTTTAAAAATTTATTAATAACTCGATCCATAATAGATGGCAATAGCAATTTCATTTAAGTTAAATATATAGGGAATGTGATTTTTATGATTCTCCTGTCTGTGAGAAATGAATTTAAAGAGATTTTATGGGTTGTGGGTTTATATATTCATTATTTACATTTCCTATTAATGTCTCCTTTAGTAGATAAGAACCCTTCACATCAATGGCTAAATATCCACTATCCTTAAATGCACTTTAATTATGTATAATATGACGATTACTAAAATGCAGGCATTCTTTAGCATTAATGTGTTTATAATCCATAATGTTGTGGGTTGTTGTATGGACAGATACAAAAAGATGAAATAAATAATGTAGGTGTCATTTAACCATTCAACCTCTGGATTACTATTGTCCGTTGTGGCCATTTTGAAGAATGTCTTCCCATACATTACTGATGATCCGCAGGATTAGGAGTCCAAAGAGGCAAATGGGTAAAATCAATATCAGGATCAGGAACTCCAGTAGAGACAACACAGTCAAGCTCCTTAAAGGGGAATTCAACCCCCAACTAATAAAAACCCCTACCCTCCATAGTCCCCTCTCCCTGCTCCCCCCCACACACATGTGGTAACACCTGTAAATGCCCAATAGCCTGTAACTATCCCTTGTTGCTGAGTCAGCGCAACGGAGCTCATGGCCGCCATCTTCAGGGCTTTGGTAATATTCAGTAATTAAGCACCAACATGGGCACATGTGCAGTTGGAGCAGTCTTCCGCTTCGTGATAACTGTGCAAGTGACCAATATTACCGAAGCGCCGGAAGAAGACCCGAAGATTACCGAAGTGCCGGAAGATGGCGCATGTGAGCTCTGCTGCCATGACTCTGCATTGAGGGGTAATTTCAGGCTTAGGGGCATTTACAGGTTTTAACACTTGTGCAGGGGGAGCAAGGAGGGGGGGCTATGGAGGGTAGGGGTTTTTTATTAGTTGGGGGGTTGAATTCTCTATTAAGGATGTAGTCAAGTAGTAAAGTACAACCCTCTAGGTAGAAATATCTTATAAGTGGTCCAGATCCCACACAGTTAGGGTTGCCACCTTTTCTGTAAAAAAATAATGACCTTCCTATATATTTATCTTTTTTCCCTATTAATAACATTGAGATCAGCCATAATTTTTACCGGCCAGGCCAGTAAAATACCGGCCAGGTGGCAACCCTACACACAATAGAGTAATCAGGGAGAACAATCTAGACCTGACATCCTTTTCACTGCAGTCCCTTAGCTGTAGGAAATCTTATAGCCTAGGAAAGCTACTCCCTGCTGCAATCCTTGATGGAGCACAGGCTGCTCATGCTGTTTAACCTACCTATCTTACTTTGCTAGAGAGTACTGTTATATGTAGTATCCTATCTCTAACTGGCCTCATTCACGGGGTCCCTGCTCCCCGACTTATCTCTAAATGCACTGGCCCTCTAGGGCAGAAAGGCTTTACTAGGCCTTGGTGTACCCAGGCTCAGTGGGAAAATCCAGATGGGTCAGCAACCAAAAGCCAAGGAGGAAGAGCCACCCCTAACAAAGCACTATGTTAAAGTGTGGTAGGAAGTGGTCATAAACCCTCTTAACCAATAACTGGGAAATGTAAATTATAACTAGATACATGGGCATCTGCCCAGCAACTAGGGAGATAAGGATGTTTAGGGATTTAAAGCCATTAGTAAGCCTATGGTCCCTACAAAGTTTTAACTTTTTAAAAAAATAATGCCAAATTAAACTATGGTCGCTGTCCCTGCTTTCTAATGTCTTTACAGAAAAAGAAATACATTGGAATTGCATAGAATATCTATGGTTGTTAACAATATTTTAGGTTGTGTTTTTTGATTTTCCATAGCCTGTGGAGCTGATCTATAACTTTATCTTGATATTGGCAGCTAAACTAACTAAAATATTTCTGAAACAAAAAAAAAAATAATTATTGTAAATTGAAAAAAGCTAAAGCAACCTCAGCAAATTTACATTCAATTTTCTGAATGTTTACTTATCCTTCCAGAGAATTGCCTTCTTCCTCTTGTCTCTTTGACAGAGACATATCATATTTTTTAGCACTAAAAATTGTGGGGTTTATTCTGCTTACTTTATACCATGGAAAATGTGTGAGTTATTAAGCATTAAAACCAAGATGTAAATGTTTGCCATCTAAAAGCTGACAAGGTCATATAGCGTTCAATGGGAGCTGCCCTTATTCACTATTTAACTGTAATTAAGGCTTTTTTAGAGGTTTGGGGGGGTGTTTTCTTTAGCAATTTCACAAAAACGTGACTCATTCAGATTGTTCTGTTTGTTTGTTCATTTTATATTCAGATCTTTTAATAAATTTAGATTTTTTTTTCCAAAAAACCCCTAAAACCATTAAAATGAGAAACTATAAATGGACCCCTAAGAGTACTTTGTATTTATTATTGTTGTTATGACCTTTGTTTGTTCTTTTAAATTAGTGTTCTGCTGTAGAGCACTGCTTACATAAGTATCGTTATATAAATTAAATATACATACATACATACATGCCCAGTGATAGTTGTTCTAGCAGAATTTAACGAATTGCATTTAATCAATGCTCTAGAAGCAATTTTGCAATGTTCCTATGACATCAGCTCAGAATGATTATGAGAAATGGCAGATGCCTGGGTCTTATTTCCTTTCCTTTTACAATACACTTTATATGATTGCCTGTGTTCCTTGGCTGGCTTAGTGTTTTGTTTTTTACAGCCTTTCATCTTCTAATATTATGTTCTGTGTAAAGTTAGGCACCCTGCACCTTGATCTTTTGTAGAGTTGGCAATTTAGGATGAGCAGATTGCTGAAGCTAAATTAAGCTTTTGCTATTACTCTTCTGGTAAGAAATGGATGCCTTTAAAAACAATTGCCAGAGTGTAGACTAGTATTGAAGTAACAACACTGAGGATTAGGTATACGGTGCAGGGAGCAGATAGATACATATTTATTCTGCCTGCTGGGTTATATGGAAGGACTGTCTCCTATTAAAAACTATGCTTTCTACCACTGTTTCACTGCAAGAAGACCTTAACAATGAATTTCGGAAAATACAGGTATGTGACCTATTATCCAGAATGCTCAGAACCTGGGGTTTTCTGGCTAATGGGTCTTTCTGTAATTTGGATCTTCATACCGTAAATCTATTAGAAAATAATCTAAACAAGAAATAACCCCAAAAGGCTGGTTCTGCTACCAATAAGGATTAATTATATCTTAGTTTGGATCAAGTAAAAAGGTACTATAGTCTATGGGAGACAGACTTTCCATAATTCAGAGGTTTCTGGATAATGGATTTCCGGATAACGGATCCCATACCTGATAAACAACTTCCTCCCCAAACCAAATTAACATACATTGCAAGGATAATAATAACAACTAGACATTGCAAATAATACTAGACAAAGTGTTTTTTGAGTAAATATGTCTCTATTGTGTTATATAGTTAGGGAGCCCATCTCTTCTTTCTACTGGACCTCACGGACTCTCTAATTTTGTTAAGTATATCTGTTTAAAAAGCAATGAAAAAATTCTTACAAAAAAGATATAAATTTTTAGCACAACCACATTAAAAAGGAATGGAGTAAAGTTACACTATGAGTAAAAATAAGTTGCAGTAATTCCAAATTTAAGGGATTCTGTCATGATTTTTATTCGGTAGTTTTTATTTAAATTACACTGTTGACACTGCAAATAATTCACTTTACTGTGTAAAATGTAATTCCTAACCCAACAAGTATATTTTTTTAGTTTTAATACTGTTGTGTAGGCAACCATCTTAGGTCATTTTGCATGGTCATGTGCTTTCAGAAAGAGCCAGTGTTGCACTAAGGAACTGCTTTCTGGCAGGCTATTGCTTCTCCTACTCAATGTAACCGAAGGAGTAGCAGTGGGACATATATTTTTACTATTCAGTGCTGTTGTTATATCTAGCTGGGAGCTGTTGTCTGGTTACCTTCCCATTGTTCTGCTAATGGGCTGCTGGGGCGGAGGGGGTGATATCACTCCAACTTGCAGTGCAGCAGTAAAGATTGACTGAAGTTTATCAGAGCACAAGTCCCATGACTGGGAGGCGGGGGGGGGGGCCTGGGAAACAGACAATATGGCTAGCCCCGTGTCAGATTTCAAAATGAAATATAAAAAAATCAGTTTGCTCAGCTGCAATTCCACTAGGCTACCGAAAACCCCACCCCCCAAAAGTACTTTATAGTCTTCCTGCAGAAGCTATCAGGGCTAGGTGGAAGTCAGAGGGCAGGTCATAGGAATTTAACATGCCTAATTTCATGGAACTTAACTAGACTATGTTTAGGTGGTTTTCTGATTGGAGTTTTGGATAGTCCCATGAGGTGTAGTTGTCCCCACCTTTCAACTCTCTTCCATGGCACAGCTCCCCTGGAAACATGCTTTATTAATAAAGGGTTGATACTCAACAAAATACCAATGAGGTAGTACAGATCAATGTCAGGTACATTCAAGGCAGAGCAAAGACTGCAATGTGACACCACTTTGGAGACAGCTTGGGGGTTCACACTGGAAGTTCTGTTGACTTGATCTACAAGAGTAAATAGCAAACAGTCTTTTGTGCACATCCACAGATAGGACATATGTGAACTGCTGGGATATACATATCTGGAGAACATACAACATAAGGGACTGTTTATCTATTAATATTTAGAAACAATTTGGGTCTCAATTTTCAAAAAGGTTTTGGCAGTCTCATTGCAGTCTCTTTTGGTCTACTAGGAGACTATATCAATTTCTGACTGTGGTGCTTATTTACATGTTATGCTACTTACATGTTATTGGACAGGCTTCTCTCTAACTGATGCCCTACTTTGTTTTTATGGGATAGGGATGTTTTTAACAAATTGGTTTGATGCCTTTAAGACTAAAATGCATTTGTTTTAGATTTTGTACCCATATTATTTTGGAGTGAGCGTTTGGAGCTTCAACCTTGTTTCAACTACTGACTTTATTTGGAACATAATTTTGATACAGGCAACACATAGCTTACCTTTTATGCATTAAATACAGAGTAAAGTACCACAATTTTTAAATAGCAGTGTAATGATCACCGCTGGGAACCAGGGTGATCGAGGAGAGCCACTCCCTGGGGAGCGGATATGGGGGAAGCCCTGGGGTGTAGCCAAAGATGGTAGGAGGCATGGGCAGGGTTGAAACGATGATTTAATAGCAACAAAAGGGTAAACAAAGGCAAGAAGGGCAAGGTGAAGATAGGGTCAGGCCAAAGTCAAAACAGGGGTTCCACGGGATACGAGGTAATGGGGTACTCACACAGGAAACAAGGATTTCTGGAACAAGGTAATCAAAGTCCAAAGCATTTAGGGCACAGGATCCAGGATACAACAGCACAGAAACATTTATGACTCAGCCCTGAGCAAAGCTCAGGGCGGGGTTAATAAAGGGCAGGTAATTGGGAATGGGGAACACATGAGGGTAAACGAGGTGGGTGGAGAATAGGGAGGAACAGAAGAACAAACTGTGAACAGGCAGATAGCATAAGTAAGAACAAGAGTTCATGATGAGCCCCAAGAGCCCCTGGTGGCTCATCTGGCAAGGTGCCGTGTCCAGAACCCAGGAAACCAGGGATCGATCCTGGGCTTATCCTGACAAGCAGGTGGTCTAGTACTGGTTTTAGAATTTCTAATTTGGTGTTATTGCTGTTATGAGACACTTTTATATCTATGTATTTTATGTATTGTGTCTATTATATTAAAAAGGTTGTTCACCTTTGAGATAACTTTTCTGAGACAATTTGCAATTGGTTTTCATTTTTTATTATTGAAGGTTTTTGAGTTATTTAGCTTTTTATTCAGCAGCTCTTCAATTTGCATTAAAAAGAGAAGGAAAGGTTAAAACTAAGTAAGCCTTATCAGAAAGATCCACCTAAATATACCTGTAAACCCTCAAAGTAGTGCTGCTGAGTCCTCTGTCAAAAGAAACACTGCATTTCTTTCCTTCCATTGTGTACACATGGGCTTCTGTGTCAGACTTACTGCCTTCTGAGCCCAGAGCTATAAGTGATCAGGGAGATACTCAGGCAGGAAGTGATGTCACACCAAGCTAATACTGCAGCTGCTATCCTAAACAAACAGACAGCTTCTAGAGCTTTTTACTTAGGTATGGTAAAACATTCTACAGAATATATATAGCATTGTAGCTTGCAGCTAATCTATTGGCAATAAAATGTCTCTGTAGCTTTCCTTCTCCTTTAAGCAATCTGATAACTAGGATCCAAATTACCCTAGCAACCATGCATTGATTTGAATAAGAGACTGGAATATGAATAGGAGACAGCCTGAATAAAAGGATCAGTAATAAAAAGTAACAATATCAATACATTTGTAGCCTTACAGAGCATTTGCTTTTTAGGCAGGCACTAAAAAGCAAATGAAAGCCATTTGAAAGCTGCAAAGAGTGAGAAGAAAAAGGCAAATAACTATAAAACTATAGAAAATAAATAATGAAAACCAATTGAAAAGTTGCTTAGAATTGGTCGTTCTACATCACAATAAAAGTTACCTTAAAGGGGAAGCCACCCCTTTAAGTCATTCAATAAAAGCTGTGGTCATCATAATTTTTAGTTTAATCTCAATGTGTAAATATTCAATTATTTCTAGGCCTTTGTTTCATGTGAAGGGGAGAGTAGGCATGTGTGCCTCCCTATGTCATGTAAATCGGTCTCTAGTCATATAACATGACCGTAATACAGTTCATTCATGTAGACTTCATTATAGCAATTGCATTTTAAGAATTCTCATCAGAGTAGTACTCT
Organism: Xenopus laevis; assembly: GCF_017654675.1. Taxonomy (NCBI): domain Eukaryota; kingdom Metazoa; phylum Chordata; class Amphibia; order Anura; family Pipidae; genus Xenopus; species Xenopus laevis. Next base: position 46,934,512 of record NC_054382.1, read on the forward strand.
AGACCCACTTTACATCAATGTAGTCTACTTATACCAACTAGCTTGTTCACTGCTTTGTTGATCTATGAAATGTACATTGTGTTGCCAGTGAGTCTCCTGCTTATTGCTTTGCACTGCCTCTTTTTTTTCCTAAACTTAAACTCATAATATTTATTTCTAGCAAAGCATCCAAAATGTGGCTGAATATATTAAAAGATAAGCTGCTCGAGATTTGACACCAAATACTGCAGCACACACAATCTTTTAAGATTATATTGGGCACTACGACATGCAAAGATTCGCAGCATGAGGGCATCTCTGCACCATATTAACTGGGAAAAACATTTTTGACAGGGTTAAACACAGACAAAAAATGTGATGTCTTTAGAATGCCACTTGAAAAATATACTTGTTAGTATACCAAAGGTTAGCTTTGATTTTGGTAAGAAAATACATGCATTTAAGGCATTTAAGTTAGCTGGGTTAGCCAAAACACTTAATAAGATAAAGTGATGAGTAAATTAAATCCCAAACTTTTTTTTAGATTTATAATTAGTAAAAACAATGAGACAAGAGGGGTGCTATAAGAGGGAGTTAATTTGGTTGATGAAAATAGGGAAAAAGCAGATATCTTAAACTATTCATCTTCTATTTACAAGACTGAGAAACTGTTTATTTAAGGCATCCTTATTAACAGGCCCAGTCCTAATAATTTAAGCATTGATCAGGGGTTGACTCAGGAGGTAGTTTAAAAGAGACTAGGACATGTGAAGTAAACAAAGCTCAAGGACCTGATAGTACTCACTCAAGGGTACTAATAGTGATTAGCTATGAGATGTCATAATATTTTAATTAATATCCAAAGATTTTTTTGAGGTATAGCATGGGGAATTGTATTGTTGCCATTATTTAAACAGAGATCCAGTTCTCAGCCAGAAGACTATAGGCCTGTTAGTTTGATATCTATAGTAGTAGTAGTAGGAAAGCTTTTGGTGGGGGATAATAAAACATAAGTTACAGGAATACATCACAATACCATGGTCTTGTGCCAATATGGTTACACGCACAACAGATCTTAAGAGACTAAAGCATTGTATGTGATTTACTTACACTTTGCTATACCATTTGACATAGTACCACACAGGGGGTTACCAATTCAATTAAGGAATATTGGCCTGGAGCATAATATCTGTTCTAGGAAATACCTTGTCACTTACCTTGAGATTGGCATTGCAAGTAGTGTCTCTGTTTTTGCTGATAAAATGAAATTGTGCAAAACTATTAGTTCCTTTCCGCATGTTGCTGCTCTGCAAAGAGATTTACCTAAATTGGAGAAATAGACAGAAAAGTGGCACCCGAGGTTCTGTGTTGATAAATGCAAGTTTATGCACCTACACTAAATTAAAAAAAAATTGAGAACATTATAAGCAAATAGCAGGAACAGAACAAGGGGTCACCCTTTTAGATTGTAACTTCACACTGAGGGCAGTCAAGTTGTAGCATGCCCTACAGATTACATACTGTAGAATGGTTAGAATGACTTCTTTAACAAGCAAAATAACCAGGGCTACAGTAATCTCAATATTGTGGATCATTTGGAGGGGTTAAACTAAACAGACTATTGTATTTTTTTTTCAACCCCAACTAAGAGAAATTTAAAACGGGGCAATTCTTTTTTTTTTGTAGGATTCATGATGCCATTTTAAAAAAATGTAGTATTCACAAATGAACTCATGTGGTTAATAGATCATATTTTTTGTTCTAATTCTAGTACATTTATAACAATTCAATTTCTTCTTTTAGGCAATAGCAAGAAGTGGCAATTTCTAAGAGTGCATTAATGAAATTAATCTTTTTGTTTGAAAATGTAGAAGTCCTTCTTATTTTAATATAAATGTACCATCTTCTCTGAGAAGAAAGTTATCAACAGAATTATAGGAATTTTGGCAAATGTGATTAGTGATATTTTTATTGCTTTGCTGTTTTAAAAGCTTTTTACATCTGTAGTCTGCTTTATGGAACAGACAATACAGGTTTTACTTATCGGAACAGTTAATTTGAGGGGGTTTTTTTTCTTTCTTTTGTACAAAAAAAAATATAAAAATCCATAATGTGGCCAATCTTGGATATATTTTTTCCAGACCCACACCAATGGTATAGGACTCATTTACTATGCATAGGACTCAACAAAAAGGCACACAAATCTCCATGCTTTATATACACTTTGGTACATTACATAAATATTGCATTTTTGTATTCCCTGGTGATGGTGACACATCAGGCAAACCAATGTGCCAATGCACCAATAATGGTGAATGTAATTAAAGACAAAAAGTAGTTTATAGCAACCAATCAGACTTAGCTGACCACTGCATAATGTGCTGATTGGTTGTTGTGGGTTATACACCATTATAAAACTTCCATGAGAGACCATTAGAAAAATATAAATTTTCTTGAAAGTTTTCATTTATTGCATGGCAAGTTTTGTACCCATTGTAGTGAGCATTAGTTGCCACACACATTAATGTATTTGGAATGGTGCTGTACCCATTTATTGTGGCTACAGAGTGTCAAAGCAGGATAAAGTTTTGGGTGGTAAAACTCCCTTCCAGAGTTTATAGTTTATATAGCATATAAATATTTTTTAGTAACCTTAATCAATTATTTTCAGATGAGTGTCATGTTTAGGTAATGCAGGTTGCTTATCAAAGACACTTAGCAGCGAATAATGGCTCAAATATGGTTTCATCTATATTATCAGTTACTTATGATGCATTGATTGTCAGTGCCACCTTATCTATGTATTGTAAAGGATGTTGTTTGCTCATTCTGCAGCTGCATTTTCATTCATAAACAGATAACCAATGTTTCATGTCCTTTGACATTATTGGTTGATATTAAATAATTAGTTAAAAGTCACAAGCATATCTAAAAATATATTACAAATATATGTATGCATATTTTTTTTTACATAAACACTGAAAATATTTTCATTTTTTTTATAACTAGGCCACTGTCAAAACCATTTGAAGCTGTTGCACTTCATGCCAATCAACTACCACAGCCTAAAAAAGAAATCACGGCACCAAACAGAGCATTGAGCTCTTTAGTCCCTTGACAATTATGGCAAATACAAAATATTTTAGAATGGATGAGCTGTCAAGATATATTATTTTTAATGTATTATATGACAATCAAATCAGACTTGTTTTTTTTCTCAGCTGGGTTGTTTACTTAGAACTTAAAAGCCCTGTGAATATTGCAGGGGACTGGTTTGGCGGACAGTTAAAGCCATCAAACTGTCATAAAGCAATATTTGAATTGCATCTTCTTGTTAAAGGGTGCTTTTCTCTACCTAAGAAGCAAATTCTTAATATCTTGATATTCACACTTCAGATAACGCTATCCACTTAAGAGCGTGTGTGTGTTAAACATGAGTGCTTTCTTTTCTATTTTTACATGATTTTTAGTTCATGACATCCATATATACATGAATCCAGCAAATGCTTTAATTGGTTGCTATACTAAGAAGGCTTCTGTTAGAGTCATCCATAAAGCTGGTTTCTTTGTTCCTTAGTTCCTCATTTAGGGGGTTATTTAGCCCAATTTTTTCTGGTTAGAGTTTTAGATGGGAAAACACAATTTTTTATGATTTATTAAACCCATGACGCTGCTAAAAGTCAGAATAAAAAAGTACTCCATCTCAAATCTGCCAAGTTCACATTGAATAATCCGAATAATTTGTGCTTTTTGGACTATACAAGAAAAAATCTGAGTTTTCGGGCACCAAATCTGGAAAGATTGTACGATTTGGATTTTATAGTCTTTTAGCAAATTAATTGATAAATACAGTAAATATGTGAATAAGTGGTTTTAAGAAAATAGTGAGAAATTTTTGGATAACCCCCTCAGATTCTTTTCTTTGCACAAATGACCCATCCTTTATACACTCATTATAACTAAAAGATTTCACCTCTATTTTTTAACATATATCTTGCTTAATCAGATTTAGAAGATCTTTGTTCAGCTGAAGAATTAAGGGGCAGATTTGTAAAGGTTCAACGTGAAAATTTAAATTTTCTAGTTTTTTTATGGCCAAAACTGTTAAATTTGACTAGGGAATTATTAAAATTTGATTCGTTTTTTTTAAAAATTCAAATTAAATTTTCGAGATTTATCATACACTGGCCATTTAAGAACTCTAATTCAACTCTTCGCCACCTTAAACTTTCGAATTGCTGTTTTATCCTATGGAAGATGTCCTGGGATCAATTTGGAGTTGTTAACAGCCTTCCTGACATTCAAGTTTTTTTCTGAGAAAAAAACTCGAATCGAGTTTTTTTAAAATTCTAATCAAGTTTTGAATTGCCCGGAACATAGTGACAGGATGTTTTACATAACAGAACAGAATATAACAACAGTGACTTTAATGTGGGCCACATGGGCCATAACTGTTCAGTGAGTTTGCAATTGACTGTTCAGTGAGTTTGCAATTGATCCTCAGCATTCAGCTCAGATTCACAGTGGCGGAACTACCGGGGGAGCAGGGGGTGCGAGCGGACCAGGGCCCACACCCCTTTAGGGCCCTCCTGCAGCCTGCTCGCCACTGAAATCCGGTGTGTACAGAGGGAGCGGGGCCCGGCTGCACGTCACCACCAGGGCCCGTCCCCCTCTAGTTACGGCACTGGATTTAAAAGCAACAGTTATGACTCATATGCCCCTACTCAAGTCATTGATTGGTTACAGCCTGGTAACCAATTAGTGGAAACCAAGAGAGCTGCAAAGCAGGAAGTAGTGTTCTGGCTATTATGTTAGACATCCATTCACTCCAGCTTTTATACATTAAATTTTTGGCAAACTAACTATATTAGAAACATTTTTTTATTTTGCACTTCCTATCTATTTACCCAGTTTTTTTTACACTGAACAATTCCTTTAAGAAACAAGGGAAAGTTGTGCTCTGAGGCTGTGACCACAAAATACATATAGTCAAATACAAGAGTCCTCTGCACTCAACCCATTATCAATATATTTAAGACAGCGACATTTTGTGCATACTGCTACTAAAAAATGCCTTACCCTTTAAACAAAACAGGGATTGTTTGTCCATATATTGCAATATATTTGAGCTGGCCAACTACGTCAAAGTCATCCCATATCTGGCCAGTCCTACGCTTAATTTTCATCTGATTCATTAAGAATTCTATTGCTTCATTATACATTTTACAAAGGGACTAGGTTTTACCTGCAACTTACTTGCTGCTTTCAAAGTAAACCTCCATACTTGGCTGCCCTTTTATTAGACCCCAGTGGGATCACCTGACTATAGCTGGGAAGGGTGGGAGCTACAACATGGAGCTGGTCACTGCTCCTGTATAAACTATAACAAACAAGGGAAAGTTGTGCTCACCACTATTTTTTAAAACCATTAGGCGGGGGTGCAATGAGGCTGTGACCACAAAATACATATAGAAAAATACAAGAATCCTCTGCACTCAACCCATTATCAATATATTTAAGACAGCAACATTTTGTGCATACTACTACTAAAAAATGCCTTACCCTTTTTCAAGTATGGAGGTTTACTTTGAAAGCCTTTTACTCTCTGCCATGATTATGAAATGTGATTTTGGATGTATCTATGCTGCCCAAAATAACAACATTTTAATGAATTAAATAAAAGTTATATTTTAAGTGAATTAAAAATATGGGGGCAAAATTATTGATCAACTGAATACATCTGCAAATAAATGTGTACACACAAGGGAGTTTCATTTCTGTACATATGCGGGCATATTAGTCTATGGTCGAACCTGTGAGGTGCAGAAACAACAACTGACTTCCTGAACTCAGATTTTCTGTACTCAATTACTTGAGCTTGCAAAAGACTGACATCTCAAAAAAACAAGTACATTTTTTTCCCCGAGCAGATTTTTCACAAAAATAAAAAGTTTTACACCTATTTTTTGTGAATTTTTTTTAGATGTAAGTCGCCAGCAAGCTTATGTAATAGAGTCTTATACCACTGAATTAGACACAAATGCATTGTAGTTGACTGTACATTATAGATTCCCATTCATATGTGGCAAAACTAAACTCGAAAGTGCCAACAGCGTATACTGTAGTTGTACACCAGACCAATATACCAGACTGTCAATGGGTATCAATGGGTGTTTTTTTTTTTATGTCAACTTTTTTGTATCAGCGACAATTTTGTGTTAGTGACTTTTTTTTCTCAGCAATTTTTGTCCAAATGCCTTAAAGTCAATAGTCGTTTTTTCTTATGGCAACGTTTTGTCTTGGCAACCATCTTATCTCGGCATCAATTGTCACAGCAAAATTTTCGGTGGTGAAGTGTGGAATTTATTTTTGCCTGTGCGAATAAATTCTATAATCATCACTAATAGATGAGATTATAAAAGATAGCACCCAGGTGAATACATTGCTAGACTAAGCGGCATATTTATTATACTTACTGTGGTCGGGCATAATAAGTGACTTTCTGAACTTGCTCGGTTATTCTGCACTTGAGTACATCACAATTTTTCTAATTTCCTCTGTATATAGTTTTTGAGAATGAACATTTAAAACCACTTCTAAATATTTCATCAGTGTGGTTTTTAATCCACATTCTCCATTCATTAAACATGTTCGAAACTCAATGTTTTATAAACTGACTGCTGCCTAGTATTTTTATGAATTGGAATATTCTAGACTTCTACGAATGTTTTCAATGTCTAACAGGGAAGCAGCATTTACATGAATCTCAAAGAACATTTATGTGAATTATTTTCCGGTAGAACTGAGGTTTTAGTGAATACAAACATTATAAAAAATGTACCAAGCCCATAAAACACAAGGATTGAATTATACTTGGGTTAATGGGTGATTTTTCCTCCAAAAACAGTGAAAAATTACACTTTCAATACAAAGTTCAGATACTTCTCTTGATTTCAAAGCAGTGATGCAAACATTTACTTTTTTGTATTAGATCCTGGAGGCAACATATAATGAAAGAAGGCAGAGCTTATATACATGGTATGCAGTTTAGGACAAACGTTCATTTAATAAGTGTTACTACACACAATATTGTTGTATTACTGTAGAATAGTTGCTGGATACATATACAATAATATTATTGTTAATAATATTATGCACTGGCAACTGCACTATAAATATGAAAGCCATATACAGTATATAAATGTATTTTATTTTTTAAATGTTTATTTACAGTTTTAAGGTAATATAGTTAAAGGTAGACATATTTGACCAATGGCAAACATAGATGGGATGGCTTGGATACTATATATAGAAACTTAAATAGCATAACACAAAAACAATATATACTGTATATACTGTATTTATTATGCTTGGAATGAAGTTGAAACATATTTATATTTGGCCCTTTTGCTAGGAATTGCTTGGGTGCCTTGGTGCTTTGGGATTATCCTAGATTCTGCCCTGTCATTCACTCCTCATATCCAGTCACTTATTAAATCATGTCACTTCCACCTAAAGAACATATCCAAAATACGATCATTTATTACCCAAGATGCTGCCAAAATTCTTATTCCCTCTCTCGTCATATCACGTCTAGACTACTGTAACTCTCTTTTAATTGGCCTTCCCCTCCAGAGACTGTCACCTCTCCAGTCCATAATAAACACTGCTGTGAGGCTCATACACCTCAGCAACCGCTCCTCCTCTGCCACGCCATTCTGTCAATCCCTGCACTGGCTTCCGCTACCTTTCAGAATCAAATTCAAATGAATGACCTTGATATTCAAAGCACTTCATAACTCTGCCCCACCCTACATCTCTGAACTCATCTGTATATACTCACCCAACAGCTTACTATGCTTCTCTACTGACCTGCTATACTTCTCTCATTACCTCCTTACATGCTCGCATTCAAGACTTTGCAAGGGCTGCACCCCTCCTCTGGAACTCACGGTCTATCCGACTTTCTGACAACCTTTCTGCTTTCAAGAAATCTCTTAAAACGCATCTTTTCGAGAAGCCTACCCTCACTCTGCTTAACTACCAAATGCAACACCACATACAGTACCACATTTCTCACCCACTTATAGTCAGGCCCGGACTGGCAATTGGCCTGTTTGGGCATTTTCCCGACGGGCCGCTCTTTATTTAGTGCAAGTGGGCTGCTACTGATTGATCCAGCGGGCTCTAGAACCGCTCCTCCATCCTTTTTAACAACTGTGGCTCTGCCCCTCCCACTCCTCTCTGTTCCAACGCTGCTGCCTCTGCCGGCTGTCTGTATGTCCCAGCACGCTCAGCAAGAGCAAGTCGGATGAATAGGAGATACTGCAGCTGCTGGCCTGCCTGCCTGTGCTGAGCCTGCACATAATGCTCCCTGCCTGTGAACGCACCACATCAGTAACATCAGGTTGGTGTGGATTTCTGTAGAGCAGGCTGCAGGCAAAATCACTATGGGGTAGGAAGAGTCAACTGTGCTGAAAGTATCAGGTACTGACTAAATCTGTCTTTTTAAAAAATTTAACCTGGACTGTCTGTTTGTTTTCAACACTTTTACACTTCAATTTTTTTTTTATAAGAATGAATAAAATAGTAAAAAAAATGTTTTGTTGTCCAATGTATTCGTGTTACTAGGGTGGGCCCTGCTTGCCCAGACCCAGTCCGTGCACTTCCCCCTTACCTCCCGGACCCGGCAAAAGGTATGTACACCCGGTGGGGCCCCTGCCAGCCCAGACCCACTCCCTGTACTTACTCCTAACCTCCCGGACCCCAGTCGCGCAGGGAAAAGGTGTGCACACGCATGGAGGTGGTTTCCCTGCAGATTGGACTTTGCGGCTGTGGGGCCCTTCAGTCCAACACTGCTTGGCCCAGTCATGGTTCTTGTGCCGTACAGCCCACTATATTTATCAAGGTATATAAAGGCACAATGCTGCAGAATCTTAAACATATTTTACAAGGCAGCTCTTTACGCACATATTTTTTTGCCGTTTTACCCCAATATATGAGTGGATGTGTACAAAAACCATTACATGTGGGCTGCTTTTTTTTTTTTGCCGGGCTGCTTTTTACCCCCAGTCCGGCCCTGCTTACAGTAATTCGATCTTGCCCACTCCCACACCTTGTGTATTACTCCCTTCCCTTTAGAGTGTATGCTCTTTTGCATAATGCTTTCCTCACCTTTTGTACCGGTATTGATTGTGATATATGTAACTCCATATGTTCTATGTATATAATTCATGTGATTTAGTTGTATAATAATTTACTTTACAGTGCTACTCAATATGTTGGCGCTATATAAATACATGTTAATAATAATAATAATGATAATAAAAGCACATTCTTCAATAGGTGATATATTATTTGCATTGACTTATTTTACATTTATCAAAATGTGAGATTAGAGCTCAGCACAGAAAGTTTATATTCATTCCTATGGGATTTAAGAATAGTATTTATTAAACAGTGAACTCTAAGGGGCAGATTTACTAAGGGTCGAATATCGAGGGTTAATTAACTCTCGATATTCGACTAGAAACTAAAATCGTTCGACTTCGAATATCGAAGTCGAACGATTTAGCGCTAATCCTACGATCGAACGATTATTCGTTCGATCGAACGATTAAATCCTTCGAATCGAACAATTCGAAGGATTTTAATACAACGATCGAAGGAATATCCTTCGATCAAAAAAACGCTGGCAAGCCTATGGGGACCTTCCCCATAGGCTAACATTGACTTCGGTAGCTTTTAGCTGCCGAAGTAGGGGGTCGATTAAATCCTTCGAATCGAACAATTCGAAGGATTTTAATACAACGATCGAAGGAATATCCTTCGATCAAAAAAACGCTGGCAAGCCTATGGGGACCTTCCCCATAGGCTAACATTGACTTCGGTAGCTTTTAGCTGCCGAAGTAGGGGGTCGAAGTTTTTCTTAAAGAGACAGTACTTCGATTATCGAATGGTCGAATAGTCGAACGATTTTTAGTTCGAATCGTTCGATTCGAAGTCGAAGTAGTAGTCGAAGGTCGAAGTAGCCCATTCGATGGTCAAAGTAGCCAAAAAAACACTTCGAAATTCAAAGTTTTTTTAATTCGAATCCTTCACTCGAGCTTTGTAAATGTGCCCCCAACTTTAACTTATTGCTAAATTTGCTTCTAAAAATCCCATAGGAGTTAAAAGTTTTGAGCTTTAATCTCACATTCTGCTAAACCTGCCCCTTAAATTAATTTCTCAAATGTGCGAGTGTATTATCAGCACTGAATGAACCACCAAAAGTGCTCAAATTTTAAATAAATACATACAAAAATCAATCCTTATCTAAATAGATCAAGTTGTATTGGATCAATTGAATTTTATCAACTTTAGATTGATCCTGGAAAGAGCATTTGTGGTTCCAGGAACATAGGTTTGATCAATATGGATACTCCATAAATATAAATGATCAAATCCATGACAAGAATACTTTTATTTGCTCTTGTAAACTATAGTCTTCAACCTTAAAATGTTTGTGGTCTTCAAAGATGGAATACTTACTACAGGAAGTTGAATTTCCCACTTGATCTATAATAAATCTGCCATTATTCATGAATTATTGTATTCCAAATTTATATTGTCGTAGAAAATTGTCTTGGATAAATCAAAATCTATCAACTTTGGACCGATCTTGAAACTAAGTGAATATTTTTGTTTTGACCTTTAATCTAACAGTTTGATAAATTAATGGCTCAAATGTACCAGTGTGGACCAACTATTATAAGCCCTGAATGAACTAATAAAAGTGTTCAAATTCCAGAATGAGCTCTAAAAAGCAAAACTTAATGGATGCAAAGATCAAGGGCATTTGTGGTTCCAGGAACATAGATTTGATCAATACGGATACTGTATAAATACTGATCAAATCCATGACAAAAAAATGTTTATGTTTCTTTTGTAAACTATGGCCTTTAGCCTTAAAATGTTTTGGTCTTCAAAGATAAAATAAGTAGAAATCCTGCAGAAAGACAAATTTTCCACTTGATCTGTGATTAATCTTCCCCTAAATTAATTATTGTTCTCAATATTTAGATATTGTCATGTACTGTACTTGTATTGTCAAGTAATTATATTGTTTTTAAATGATTGCTTAGTGTTGTTCCAAGTGCTACTGCCTTTTATTATAGGAGTTGGATACAAGTAAACTTATGTAGGTATTTTTGGATTGCTGCAGTATGTTCTATCAGGTAACATTGTACAGAATTTTAATTTTTGTTGTTTTTATTACACAGGACCTCTCATTTTAGCGGGGTATTTTAGGTTAATAAAACAGTGTCTCTTTATATACCCATTTCAAATGTTTGCACATACTCCTTCAAATCAATTTATAGCTGTTAACCTTGATAGAAAGAACGTACGCCACCACAATGTAGCGACCTGTAATAGTAATAGATACAAACAGCCTGGAAAATCAAAGTTGGAATCAGCATATTATGTGTAAATGGATTTTAGTGAACTCTCTTAAGTGCATTATTTGTGGTAGGCTTAAATTTCTGATGCCGTTACTGTTCCTATTTTAGAGATAATATTTAGGAGATGTGAATCACTGATTATGTTTGTTTTCCTGCTATAAAGACAACTAGATTATAAAATAAAATAAATAGCCATTGCAACTAATAAAACTGCCTGACAACATTTTGATCTTTGCTGCTAGTGGCAACATTCACAAAGAGGATATTCATCATGTGGTGGATGATCTGCTGTGTTTTCAAATCCAATTAATTGAAAGTGATTAATAGCATTATTAACCACAAAGCAAATATCAAAATGTTTTATGTTTTAGTGTTTCAGATAATTTTCACTGCTGTAAAACAACCTACTGTGTTTATTTGCCTTGCTTAATGTGTCCTTTTAGAGTGACATTTCTATGTAGGGGATAGTTACCATGCATGACCTGATTCAACATAAGCTTGGACCCAAATATGAACTGATTTGATGCAATGGAAGTGTGGTGAATGCAAGTTATCAACAAAGTGAATTAAACAAAAGCATTTGAAAAAAAATAGCAAAGCTCTCACAGCCCCTTATTTATTGGTCCTCACAACACAGGATTTTTCTTAAGGCACAAATTTTGATGTAACATTTCTCTTCAGTGATATAATAAAGTATATGGTTTGAATCCAGTAAATTAAAGCACAAGCCTTAATGCTGAAAAATAATACATCTGTCATGGATTAGTTTCCTATCAATAATACAAAATTTTCGGTTTGTGAAATTGTATGTCTCAATACAAAATAAAAAACGGAGATGCATTATTAATGACATTTTCTGAGATTAAGAGGTCGTATCATTGCAGTCAAGATGTTCTGTGCCTCAGAAATTTAATCTTATAAACCTTGATCCTTTTCATAAAGTTATTGGCTGTGTTTTCAGATACTTTCTCCTCGTATTAGAAACTGACATGACATGCATGATGCAAACATTCCACAGGATTTCTCAAAAGCTTCCATTTTCCATAAAGAGCAAGAACAAGGTGCCCCATGTGATTGTTTATTTTCATTTTCAGGATGATTGAAATGCTGAATAGCCCGATGGATTTGAATTGAGAATATAGTTCTTATCAAGGGGCAGCATGATCAAATATCATACCGGGGGAAACCAGACAGATTCCCATCTTCAGTTTTTCTATTTAGCAACACAATCATGACCATAAAGAATATTCCTGACAGTTAGGAATGTATATATATATATATAATACACAAAAGCCATGAATATCCTGTAAATTATATCCTTATTAACGGTGAGTTCTGATGTCATCAGTTATAAACGGTGAGTTCTGATGTCATTTCTGTCACATGACTCATTGAAATCTGTGTATTATAATAAATAAAGTACCCCCAGTTGTAAAATATGAGGATATTAGAAGTTACCTCGGAGTTCCATGACCTGTATAAAAACACTCGGCCTTCGGCCTCGTGTTTTTATATGGTCATGAAACTCCTCGGTAACTTATAATATCCCTATATTTTACAAAAGGGGGTACTTTATTCACTATATATATATGTATATATATATATATATATATATATATATATATATATATATACAAACAAGCGAAAGTTGTGCTCACCACTAATTTTTTAAACCATTAGGTGGGGGTGCAATGAGGCTGTGACTAGTGATGGGTGAATTTGCGCCGTTTCGCTTCGCTGAAAAATTCGCGAATTTCGCGAAACGGCGAAAAATTTGCAAAACTGCGCCAGCGTCTTGTTTTTGACCCCGCCCCTTTTTGCCCGTTTGTCCGTTTTTTCGAAAATATTTTTTTTTTGACGCCGGCGAATTTTTGCCGCGAATTTTCGTGGGCGTTTCGCGCATTTATTCGCTGGCGGCGAAACGCGCAAATTCGCCGCGAATTCGCGCCTGGCGAATAAATTCGCCCATCACTAGCTGTGACCACAAAATACATATAGACAATTACAAGAGTCCTCTGCACTCAACCCATTATCAATATATTTAAGACAGAGACATTTTATGCATGCTGCTACTGAAAAAATGCCTTACACTTTAAACAAAACAGGGATTGTTTGTCCATATATTGCAATATATTTAAGCTGGCCAACTACGTCAAAGTCATCCCATATCTGGCCAGTCCTACGCTCAATTTTCATCTGATTCATTAAGGGGCAGATGTATCAAGGGTCGAATATCGAGGGTTAATTAACTAATTCGACTGGAGAATTAAAATCATTCGAAGGAATAATCGTTCGAACGATTTGAAGAATTTTAATCCATCGATCGAAGGATTATCCTTCGATCAAAAAAGTGTTAGCAAGCCTATGGGGACCTTCCCCATATATATATATATATATATAACGAAAAAAAATGATGCACACCAGGATTTGTGTACAAAAAATTAAAATTCCATGTATATTAATTTACATTAAAAAATCGGCCAACATTTCGGTCTGCTCCTAAGACCTTTATCAAGATCGGTCTTGATAAAGGTCTTAGGAGCAGACCAAAACGTTGGCCGATTTTTTAATGTAAATTAATAAACATGGAATTTTAATTTTTCATACACAAATCCTGGTGTGCATCTTTTTCTTTTCGTTATTTGGATAATTTTGCCAGTAAAGATAGCACCCAGGTATCGACCTAGATTGATGTTTTACGGTGTGCGTTAAGAACTTCTGGACTGTATGTGTATATATATATATATATATATATACAGTTCAGGCTGTGGTGCACTCCAATCCAGCAGAGTTTTACTGCCTGGGTGCTGTCATATATAGTGCAGATAGTCGTGTTCCAAGGAATGACGCACTCCAGGACTTCATATTGAGATCAAGCAAAGTGAAGTTTATTTGTCAAAGTTTCGGTCCAGTCTGGACCTTTCTCAAGACATATATATACTCTCAATTTGGAATTAAGCATTCCCAGGCCAGCACTTCCCTTAGTAAATCAAGTGATTTTATTTTTCACACATCACAGTGCTCCAACGTTTCCCTCTTGGGACCTTTATCAAGGATATATATATATATATATATATATATATATATATATATATATATATATATATATATATATATATATATATATATATATATATATATTTCTTACTGTATATGCATTAAGCAAGCAGGTGCCATTTTGTAGACACTGTTATTAAGGCAAGTTTTGTATCACTGCAAAATTATGGTTGGGAGTTAAGTCGATTTGAGTTTTAATAAATACCCCCTAAATGATCATTAAAAAAAATCAACTCAAAATATATCAAAGGAAACAGCACTTAAGAACATGTAATACAGTAAGAACAGAGTCACACATATTTACACTGTACACTCTCTTCTGAGGGATTGTCTCCCACCCTGAAGATAAAATAAATGGTTTATTCCAACAGACTATACATACTGTAATCTGTGTTTTTGAAAACTCACTGGGGCTGATTTATTAACACTGGGCATATTTGCCCATGGGCAGTAACCCATGGCAACCAATCAGATTGCTGCATTCATTGTTCTACTGGCAGCTGGTTTCAAAAAGCTAATCACTGATTGGTTGCTATAGGCAACTGCCCATGGGCAAATTTGCCCAGTGTTGATAAATGAGCCCCACTGTGACAGTGTATTATAACAAATTAAAATTTCATCCATATTGTTATGCTTTGACTTATTAATTCCACAGTTACAGCATCTAATATAGGTATGGGATCCGTTATCCGGAAGCCCATTATCCAGAAAGCTCTGAATTATGGAAAGGTTGTCTCCCATAGACTCCATTTTATCCAAATAATCCAAATTTTTAAAAATTATTTCCATTTTCCCTGTAATAATAAAACAGTGCCTTGTACTTGATCCAAACTAAGATATAATTAATCCTAATTGGGAGCAGAACCAGCCCATTGGGTTTATTTAATGTTTACTAGTAGACTTAAGGTATGAAGATCCAGATTATGGAAAGATCCATTTTCCAGAAAGCCCCAGGTCCCTAGCATTCTGGATAACAGGTCCCATGCCTGTACAAGTGTTTCTGGTTCCAGTATGTTGTACATGTTTCTGTAAGGCCAGAAAAGACTGGAAGAGAACAGGGTTAACACTTCTACAGTAGTACCCACAACCAGTGTAGGAGTCTCAGGTAAGCAATTATAATTACTAAGGGGTACTATCCCTTTCCTTCTTCTTTAAACATGATGTTTGAAATCCATTAGTGTAAGCTATTTGCATTAGTTTAATCTTGACAATCAGATTTTTAAAAAGGTGGTATTTTATTCTTTTAGATTTAATATATACACATTGCTCTCATTAGTCTTTCTCTTGAACATCTTTCCAAACATTGCATCTGCCATTACACTTGAGCCTGTCAATCAAAGACATGCCAAAGAATATTGTGTTTTGGAAGCATTTTGAATTATTACCTTTCACTTATTCTATGATTTAATTTTTTATATTTTATATTTTTCAACATTTCTATGGATATTGATACACACTGATAATTTTGGACATTATTTTCACATGTTTAAGGCTGTACAGGGATATATTGCTACCTAACAAGATGCATTTGTTAATGGGTAGCATATTCATGTAGTAGTATTAATCCTTATGCCTGCTTGTCAGGAGCTTGACAGGTTTTCTTCCATCAAAAAAAAAACAACCAATTATTTAGTTTCACATGCAGACCACTGTCTTCTTATTATTGTGAAAATTTACATTTTTTTCAAGTTGAAGCGTGTTGCTGGTATTATCAGATTTGCATTTAAAGATATGGGGAGAAAGTGGTTTAGAATGTATCTGCTAACCTTTAATAACTGCATTATTTTGGGGTGTAATGGATTAACGATACCATGTTGTTTGTGGGAATTCATTAAGAATTACAGAAGTAAACAAAGAGAGTCTTGGCTAGAGGAGAGCTCAATAATGCTACACTATTTTGGGAAATTCAGCTTTAGTATGATGTGGACATATCAATATCCTGAATCTCAACAGGTTTTTTTCTATAGTATTTTTTTAATAGATATCTGTAAGTGATGAGCTATTTTTTTCACCAGGCATGGATTTGCATAAAAATTTCTCAAAATTCTTCGAAACCGTGGCAAAAATGGACCATAAAAAATTTGCTGCAACAAAAAAAGATGCTAAGACAAAATATTTGCAACAAAAAAAGGAACCATAAACAAAATGCCCATTGACTTTAATGCAATTGGAGTGGGGAAAAAACTTAAGAAAAAAGCCCATTGACTTTAATGCATTTAGACAAAAAGCCCCCAAAACTAAAAAAAATGCCCATTGACTTTGACTTTGTTTTTTTTTCAAAGTGAAAAAGGACAGATTCACTCATCAATTATATTTGTTATTCTGTTCAACCAGTTTCTAACTTAAAGTGTAAAATATTATCCAGCTGCTTGTTTTGTAATGCAGAGACTCAAGAATGAACCTGTGAGGCTGAATTCATAATGCTAGGATTATATTTTTCCTTCCATGTCTTCTATTCAACATTCAGTTTGTCATTCAAACCACTGGCATGTTAATATGGTCACTAGACCCTTAGCAACCAGATGACATATTTAAACTGTAAAAAAAATTAAATCATTCAAGAACTAAAGCAATAAACAATAAATAAATGCCAATTACAATGTGGTGACATCATAAATAAATACAGGTATGAGATCATATTATCTATAAACTGGATATCCAGAAATGATAGTAAGGCCCTCTCCCATACAATAAGTTATAAGCAAATAATTAATTTTTTTTAAATCATTTCCTTTTTCTCTATAATAATGAATCAGTACTTTGTAATTTATGGTACCTAAGATGCATAAATCCATACTGGTGGTAAAACAATCCTATTGGGTTTATTTCATGTATATATGGTTTCAGCAGCCTTAAGGTATGTTGATCCCTTAACTTTAAAACCCCAGGTTGCAAGCATTCCAGATAATATAGCATATGTCTATACTCATTTTAAGGTACACAATCTCTTTTAAACACAGGTTCTTGTATTACCAATATTTACCAGCTCTACAAAAACACAATACTGATCATGAATTGGAAGCCCAGAAAGAGACCATTTATAGCCAAATGCAGCAAATATTAGATCTACAGCATAGTGCTCTATAGATGGTTAGCTCACTTTTACAAACTCTGACAATACCATAATACCAAAATATGAAAACTGAAAGCAAAAAAACCTGATTGGCAACTGCACTTGAGCTCTGTAAATGAGAAATCATAAAAAAGACTGAGTTTATTCAGCTTATTAAAGGACAAGGAAAGGGAAATTCACTGGGGGGGGCAATGTGTTAGGCACCTAACAATGAATATCATTGCTAACTTTATAACTCATGCTTCTGCCCGATTAAAAGTACACCAGCCTGAGGTACTGTTGCTGCGTATGGTCCGCCATCTTCTTGTATGTTGTATTGATGAGTGGCAGGAGTGGGGTGGCGTGTAGACAACCATGCACCTGTGCTTTACCCATCCTCTAACTTGTGTAAGTTAAGGACCAGCAGTGAATAGAGAGTACTGTTCTTATTGACTGTCATATCGACGTAAGCTGTGCTCTGCAGAGCATAGAGATGTAATCTCTCCATTAGCACTATGGGATGCTCTCTTGCTCTCTTAAGTGCTCTTGTCCCTATAGCCTTTAAACATGCTGATTAGGACCAGGACTTTCTTAAAAAAACATGCTTGATTATGAGTAACTTCTACGTGACTACATTCTCACAATAATAATACATTTCCATTTAGTATTTTCAGCATTAAATTGCCTGTTATGATTAGTAGTTAAATGATCCCTACTGCTTAACCATCCAAATGCCATAAGGATCATTTACAACTACAGGTGTGGTCATGCATAAATGGACTTTGCTCCTTGCAGGACTCTATATTTGCACTCACTTTAGAGCGCCCATTCTCACCACCCATTCCGAATTGCCCACATGGGTCCTGAAAATTTGCAGCTCAGCTGTGCCTTGCTCATCAAAATGTGCAAGTGCACATGTGCAACTCTTCCACAATGCGAAAATGCTTAGGAAACACAGCATTTTTGGGGAAAAACATGATGAATTGTGTCTGAAATTTACATGTAGACTGCACTTGCTTAAGAATAATGACCCTTCATTTATGTTGCCTTTCAAAAGGGGGGACTTCTGATACTAAGTGGCCAATTTACTAATTTTCCTATTTTTTCTGTTTCCCTGAATCAAATTTTTTAGTGCTAAAAATCATGTATTAAACTCTAAACCATGAAAAATGTCATATTTATTTAGTGTAAAATCTCAAATATAAAACGTCTCCATCGAAAAGCTGGCAAGGTCATGTAGAAGTTGTAGAATGTTTCTTGGAGCTTAGAGGTTTTCGGGGGAGGGGATCATTTGTAACTTAACAAACATTTGTTATGAAAATGAGTATTTCAAGGTTTTCATATTCTTATTTGGATTTGTTCCACATTTTATTAGTTTGTGCGTTTTATACAGAATGTTCAGGACATGGGGTTTACCAGATAACTAATCTTTCCATAATTTTGGTCTTCACACTTTTTACTAGAAAATCATGGAAACATTAAATAAATCCAATAGGCTGGTCTTGCTTACAATAAGAATTCCTTAGTTTGGATCAAGTACAAATGTTTAGGGATCACCTAAGTGCTCTGTTGACCAAAGATACATAGACAATAAACATATATTTCTATTATCCTTGCCACGGAAACATCTTTACATCAATGAATGCTGTTTATTTAATATTATGGAGCCACCAATGTGGTGCAACAGACTATGAAATCAATCCCTCTACAGAAATGAATTTCTTACAATATGCAATCACATATTTTGGCTGAGGACCAAGCACCACAATCTGTCCATTGCTTCCCAGTGGGCATTTCAATACAAACTTGGACCAGGTGCTTGAAATATAGATCTCTGCCAATTTTGTTAATTGGACATTAGCTGTAACTGACAACCCACCAATTACTAAAGCACAGAGCATGAATGCAGTATACATAGATATACTAGGCAGCTATTGCAATATAGTTTTAATATGTATAATTTGTATAGGCTTTATCTGTTTTATTTGAAGAGCAATGGATAACTAACAGGGATAACATTTTGAAGGTACATGTTGTCATTTACTAATACCATAAAAGTGAGTAAGATTGCACCCATCAACACACAATACACATACCACTGCTGCAGAGCAGAAGGCTGCCCAGGAGCACCAGCTATGTGCTAAAAGGCAAACATTGCATTTTTAGTGCACTTGCACCCAAAGCAATGATAAAAAAGCCAACAAGAGAGCACTGCATTTTACTGAAATGCAATAAAATATAGATTATTCATTTACTATAATAGAACATTCAGGGGCAAATCTTCTGGGACATGATCAGCACGACCATCTAAACCTTTGATCACTCTTTGCACACTGAACGTGGTTAAGAAGCTGACCCTTCATTTCTGTTGCACCAAAAGGGTTGTCCACTGATAATAAATGTTGCTATAAATAAAGTCACAGTTATAGCCACAGTTACATATGAACAATTTTATATGCCACATTAACAAAGCAAACCCGTCTCGTACAATTCGGTTAAGTAGTGTCCTTCCTTCACTTCATGCTTGATAAAGGGGCTTGCCCCGAAACGTTGCACGTTCGCACAAAATAAATAGCAAGGGGTAACCCTGCACTTTAATTGCCTTGTGTGCCAGTGTATTTCTACACAATTGTCGCATTTGGGGGTTGCCGTACCCTCTTACATTGTGCACCAGGCTATCCGAACAAAAGAAGGAGTGTGCTCAGCTTTACTCTGTTCCACTTCCTTCACTTCACCCTAGTCTCTTTTCAGAGCTGTGGCCCAGGAAGTAGTTTAGGCTTTGTGGTATTTCTGCCCTCATTTCCTTTTATTTTCTGCCATATAAATTGCAAGTGTTGATAATATTTTGATGGGATTATTAAGCGGTTTATTGGTCTATAGCAATTATTTAAAGCCGCTATAAAAATGAAACAACAACACTATGGCAGAACTATATACATTTACACCATACTGTTTTCTCCATATAAGCAAGCTAAATGTTAATTTTGTACTGGCCGTGTAAGATAAGAAATGGAAAACAACTAAACTCTGGTTTATTTAAATTGTAAAGTAAAATGGTACCTATTAAAATATGGTTTTGTAATGGTAGTGTATTAGTGTGTAATAACAGTGTAGTCCAGCTTGGCATGACTTTATAACAGTATATATTTAAACTGTATACTGTTAAGTGTCAATTATGTTTTCAGTCCATTTAAGAGTAATAAACTTGCCAATAAAACATTATTTACTATGCTATAATTGTATAGTCAAAGGCTATAAATGCTATTTACAGCACTTTATAGTGTTCTTCAAAATGGGTACAACATTAAACATTTAAATCTTTTTTGCATTTACATAAGGCCTAGGACACAAGAAGATTCCCCATCAGTCTAATAGTGGCCATACACGCAACAATTAAGATCTTTTCCGCGACAATTGATAATAGAATCATACCTCCATAAATAATAAATTAAAAAAAAAAAATAATTATACCTCTATCTGATAATTCAGCATTTCAGGAACCTTTAAAGTTGCCCAATAGAAATTTCTCATCCTGTCAAATTGATGAGGCGACCGATATCCAAGAATTTGGCCAATATTGGTTGCCTTGTCTCCCATTATATTTGCACCGAATATTGAATGCTAATATCGGTGCATATTGTTTAACAAATGCATAGTGAGGTCAAATTGTTTGATTCATTCTTTTGTGTACTGTATTGTTAAATTTCAGTCAATGTGAGGAAATGTGTTTTGTTCTTAAACATGAAAGTGTTCTTAAAAGTGATACCCTAGCAGCATTGTTTGAAAATGAACCATTAACCTAACTTTAGTATTGAATCGTGGCACTTCATATGATGCACGTGTCAGACCAAACAAAATGAAAGACGCTCT
The DNA here is from genome assembly GCF_017654675.1 of Xenopus laevis. Taxonomy (NCBI): domain Eukaryota; kingdom Metazoa; phylum Chordata; class Amphibia; order Anura; family Pipidae; genus Xenopus; species Xenopus laevis. Next base: position 46,955,911 of record NC_054382.1, read on the forward strand.
TTCTTTTAACCTTGGCATCCTTTTAATGAATTCATATTTTTGTAAACGATCGTGATGGCTTGCTATCTGGAACCAGAGTAATTAGCAGGTTATGTAACATAATGAAAATCTTCTATACTTCAAATAACAAATGCAGAGTGCCAATTGAACTAGACAAAAAAGCTTACTTACATTACCTGCATACTTGAATAACTATAACACTAAAAAGACCAAATATCTCTTATTTCAGTATTTAACATATTGTTCTATAATAAATTGTAAAATTCCTAAAAAGATATTTAGGAAAAAATAAAAAGATATACTTCTTGTACCTGAAAGCAATATACATTATTAAGTAAAGTAAGTCTTTTTTGGCAAAACAACTGTCCTGTCTTGCTTTATAGCTGAGATTCTAGGTACTGTATATTCTAGGGATCAGAGCAACCACTTCAGAAGATACTTGGCATGAAAGATTACCCCATGACTAAACAATACATTTACTATAGTGCACTCTGGAGATGTCTCTGGCTGATTTAACTATGAGAGTGGAAAAGATAAGAAATTGTAGCTCAGGCCGAACAACCAAATCAATATTTAGTACCTGGGAGCCCTATCAAATCCATCAAAAGCTCCTCCCATTGTCTGTGATGACAGAAAGTATTTGTTTAAGATCATGCAAGGTGAAAGGCACCAGAATTTGCCCTGTGCACAATTGCCCTTACAGACCCAAGGAGGGGATAGCTGTTGGAAGCAAGGTATGTAGCATCCAAGAACAATCAGATAAGGTTTTATTAAAGGGCACCTTCTACCATAGACTATAAGATCTGCTTGTTTGGCAATCCATCATATGCCCAACAAGGGCAGGAGATATCGAGCTAATATGATCGTTAGGCCCTAGGGCCAAACTATTGGTTTACAATGACGGGAATAGGTGCCAACAGAACAAGGACCACATCAACTAGCTGATGCGCTCCTTGATCGTGTGATCATCAGGGAGTCCCATCGGATGACCTCATACACTGCCAGATAACCTGCCGAATTAGCAGCTGAATCTGCCTATGTATGGTCACCTTTAGTTAAGGCTTCTCATAAAAGATGGTCTTACCCCCATTGGTTACATTTTTAACTATCATTATAGTTTAAGGCAGTGAGTATAGAGGAAGCAGACCCTAGGGACCAGACTGTATAGATGTAGAAACACATATCGTTCTCCCCTGCCACTCTGCCACTCTCCTACCTGAGGGCAAGTGGGTGGGAAGAGGGGGACATGACTTGGCGTAACTATAGCTGAAGAGACATATCCCCCTCCTCACCACTCTCTTACCTGAGAGCAAGAGGGTGGGGAGGGGGGGACGTGACTAGGTGGGGGGACGCCACTAGCAGGGGGTCTCAACTAGACAGGTGGTGGTTCTGGTGCCCCTACCAGCACCATATTGTTACTCAATGAGTTTAAGGAAATAATTGAAAATAAATATATCTAGGGCTAGGGAATGCAATGCAAATGGACCTTGTTGTTATTGTCCTCTAAAATTCTGAATATTTTATGGAGGAGGTCTCCAGTGTTTAAACACAATCAAAGAGAATAATTTTCTGGTGACTATAAACTAATTAGCAGATAATATATTCCAGCTAAAACGGATTATGACATCACATAACTAAATTAAGATTTTCATTAAAAAGCATTGATTAAAAGAATTATTCATACCAGAGCTCATTTAAATAGGCAAATAAGTAAATATATTTATATGATGTGAAAACTAGACATGTAATTAATTACAGTATTAAACTTCAAAACAGAGAAAGAAATTAGTACTGCTAACTAATACTCATTTCTCAAAATTTAGGGCCAGATGTAATAAAACTCAAGTTTGGTAATCCTGCTTTTTTTTGTCTGTTACAGGCAATATAATTTGTATTAATGAAATAAAAGTTTGTTATAGATTTAATCCCCTTTCCAATCACTTATTTAACCTTCGCACGGCACCGGTGGCGATCTGACTGACTGTGGGACGAGAAACAGCAGAGTTTGCGGACGCGCAGCGGGTGAGCAAGGCTGCCTGAACTCAGGGAACGGTGTCTTAACAGCGCCTGGGAAACACGTCGGCATCGAGCGATCTCTTTGCGAGTCTTCCAACGCTCTCTTCTGACGGCAGTCTGGTAAGTCCTTAGGACCCGCAGGGTCTAAGTCGGATCTCTAACGATTCTTCACCATCTGTAGCGTCTCTTTTCCTTCAGAAACATCGCACGCTACAACATCGTATATACCCTGCTTAAAAAGAATACTCTACACGCTCTTGTTTGAGGATCACGATTGTGAGTAGTTCTAACATCAAAGTTATTTCTAGGAAGAGCCGAACGTACTACTCTATGTGTAGTTTCTTTTCATTTTAGGTGCCTGTGTTTAAGGAGTTATAAGGTTAATTAGCGCACCTCTCTTGCTGACTAATATAATTAACATGTATTTATAAAATACTAACATATTCCATATTACTTATAATAAAAGGGTGTATACATAAAACATACAAATTATATATCAATATTAATTATCAAAGAAGGTCAAGAGGACCCTGCTCTATACAGTTTACAACCTAATAAAAGATAGCGGTATGAGGCATATGGATGGGCAGTATAAGGAGTCAGCAAAATGAAAAATATGGCTTTGAGCATTGCACTAAACAGGTGACAATGGCTTATAGTGCATACTAATGGAATTCTAGGCTAACTGAGGGTAAGCTTCTCTAAAGAACTTTTTTTAAGAGATTGTTTAAAGATAAAGAGACGGGAAGAAGGTCTCGTTGAAGGTAACCGCAGAGAAGGGCAGCTTTACATGTGTATGTGTACACTATGGGGCAGATTCACTAAGGGTCGAATTTCGAAGTTAAAAATACTTCGAAATTCGACCCTCGAATTGAAATCCTTCGACTTCGAATATCGAAGTCGAAGGATTTAGCGCTAATCCTGCGATCGATCGATCGAAGGATTTTTCGTTCGATCGAACGATTAAATCCTTCGAATCGAACGATTCGAAGGATTTTAATCCAACGATCGAAGGAAAATCCTTCGATCAAAAAAAGGTTAGCAAGCCTATGGGGACCTTCCCCATAGGCTAACATTGACTTCGGTAGGTTTTACCTGCCGAAGTAGGGGGTCGAAGTTTTTTTTAAAGGGAAAGTACTTCGACTATCGAATGGTCGAATAGTCGAACGATTTTTCGTTCGATTCGTTCGATTTCGTTCGAATTCGAACGAATTTAACCAATTCGATGGTCGAAGTACCAAAAAAATACTTCGAAATTCAAATTTTTTTCATTCGAATCCTTCACTCGAGCTTAGTGAATCGGCCCCTAATCGAACGAATCGAACGAAAAATCGTTCGACTATTCGACCATTCGATAGTCGAAGTACTTTCCCTTTAAAAAAAACTTCGACCCCCTACTTCGGCAGATAAAACCTACCGAAGTCAATGTTAGCCTATGGGGAAGGTCCCCATAGGCTTGCTAAACTTTTTTTGATCGAAGGATTTTCCTTCGATCGTTGGATTAAAATCCTTCGAATCGTTCGATTCGAAGGATTTAATCGTTCGAACGAAAAATCCTTCGATCGATCGAACGAATGTTTAGCGCTAAATCCTTCGACTTCGATATTCGAAGTCGAAGGATTTCAATTCGAGGGTCGAATTTCGAAGTATTTTTAACTTCGAAATTCGACCCTTAGTGAATCTGCCCCTATGTGTATGTGAAGTGGAGTAAAGAGTAGCTCATTAATACCAAGTGGTTTAGTGAGTACTTGGGAGATAATTTAGAGACAGCATTTTAAGGTGGTGCCCACACTGAGCACCTTGACATTAGAGCAGTGGTGCCCAAACTCTAGTGGGGATCTGAAGCATTAGAAAGAGGGGTACAGCCTGAAGCCAACCTATGCTGGGATTTGTAAGAATTCCTTAGTACTCCAAGATAAATCTGAAAGCCCAGCATAAAGGTTCATTGGGATGACATTTCCATGTAAACTAACTTGCAGTACTAGATATTGACTAATTTTCAGATGTCAATCCATAATCCATCAATGCTTGATGAAAGTTGCATATTTCATGGTCCACCTAGTTGTAAAAATATGAAACTGGCTACCATTATAACTAGTGGATGCCTACAAAAATAAAAGGTAGTATACCCCACCCCCTATAAGTGTATGAGGGAAAATTATAAAATATTGAAAATGAGTAATGGTAGTATAATCCCATTGCAAGGGTCTATAGAGAGGGTCACCTACCAGAACAGGACATGCTCACAACTTCTGATGCAGGAGGATTGAATTTGAGGATACATGTTAAATGGCTTTTGGGACATGGGTAGATTAATCCCTAAAAAAAAATCCCTAAAACTATATTGCCAGGCACACTTTGATGCAGGGGAAAATCAGCATAATCAGCATCTATAGATTCAGCTATGTTGTGCATGACTAATGTTTAAATAGCAATATATATATATATATATATATATATATATATATATATATATATATATATATATATATATATATATATATATATATATATATATATATATGGACATGGGAGAACATTTTTTATTGTATACATACAGAAAATAGGGGAGAAAACACAAGATAAAGTGAAATATCCAAACAGGTTTTGTAACTTTTATTAACATAAACATTTCTAAAAATATATTTTCACATAAATGATGTATTACAAGTCCTGCAGATATCTGTCTAATGCTGAAAGCACATGGCATATTCCACAACATGCTCATTTTTGCATCTTTAGCTATACACTGAGACCTTTCAAATATTGCTTGAGTTTTTAATCTCCGGTAATCTGGAGACATCTGGTAACCATTAGTCACTTATTCTCTTCGGATACATGAATTGGATCATGGAAAGGGATGTCAGAGATGGAAGTGTTGCCAATATATTCTTTAATGTTTTATCAGCTCTGCAGGCCCTCTTAAACCTTTCATAGTATCTGTAAAACAGATATCAGACACAGTCAATAGGATTTTAAAGGCCTTGTTTTTAAATTGCACAGATAAATCTTTTTATGACAATGTGACTATTATCCTAGGCCTGTGCAGCTCATTTAGCACATCATGATCAATATAATTGACCAAAGCATTAAATTTTGTCTTAGCCTTCCTTGCTGTGTATTGATTCATTGTTATCAAACTGCAACCTACAAACTCATTCTGCAATATCAAAGCTCGTTGCCAGTTCTACAGAAACTGGGAAAACGAATGAAATGGTTTCCCTGAAGGCTTCCAATTTTAAAAGTGCAGTTCTTTTTCAAAGTAAAATATTTTTACTTGTTGCTTAGTGGCTTGAAGTATTATAATGATGGATGCCTTTTTATACCTACTATTTGGAACATTCTTGAAAAATCTAAATTCACAAACGGATGTGACACTGTTCATAGAGTAACAAGTGTCACATTTGGAATTTGCTTTTATTGGTGATTGTAATTAATATGTTTTCATTTGCCTTCATTGGTGCAAGTAAAATCTATGGGTCCTGGTGTAAATTTTGGCAAGTTGCTAAATGCATTAAGCACAACACCTGCATCCCCAGGATGTATGCTATTGTTCACTCTGCTTCTACAATAAATCAAATAATGTTTTGCCTAATGAGAAAACATAATTCTAAGCAACTTTGCAATATACACTGCTCTATAGTTTTTAAGTTATATGTATTGCTATTGAAAGCAGTATTTTCTGTTCCAGTCTATTCCATGCCCTGATGGCTCAGATTTTTGAAACAATTTAACATAAATCAGCAGATTAACACACCTGTCTTTGCTGGGGAACAAAATTTTGGGGTTGGGGTTAAAAGTAGTTTTTTTATAAAAAAAAAAAAGAATTGCCCCCTACCAGCGCTTGGACTCTCACCATTTCGTGCACAGCACATCGCATAATGTGCTTATGACATCACACGTATGCACATAATGAGCAAGTCACGTCATTCACTCCTTATGCCCATGCGTGTACACCCCCAACATGGATGTTCATACTGGGAGTTCCCTCCCAGTACTGATGGCTTAGTGCTGGTTGGGGGGGGGCAATTTTAAAAGAAAACTATCTTTGCCGCACATTTGGTTGGGGAAAATATTTTTTGTCAACAGGTGCCCTTTCAGCAAATGCTGTTTTCGATAGCAATTGTTTTTTTACCTATATTATACTACTTTTTTGAGTTATATGTAACTTGTATGTAAGTGGATAAACAGGCAGAGAGGGAAAATGGTAAAATTCTAGCGTCCAACTTACTTAGCATAAATTTTGAGAGGGAAAATACAAAAACTTGTGATTTCTCTGGAATTCTTAACTATTTTACTACAGCCCCTTTATATCTTGTCCCAGGAATTTACAATGTTATAAATCATGGCAAATGGTTACTAGATGGTTTTTACACATGGACATTCAAGTGTATTTTTATCAGGTTATATGTGGTTACAAGGTGAATTTATCTGTGGTCAGTAGAGATGTCGCGAACTGTTCGCCGGCGAACTTGTTCGCGCGAACATCGGGTGTTCGCGCTCGCCGGAAGTTCGCGAACGTCGCGCGACGTTCGCCATTTTGGGTTCGCCATTGTTGGCGCTTTTTTTTGCCCTCTCACCCCAGACCAGCAGGTACATGGCAGCCAATCAGGAAGCTCTCCCCTGGACCACTCCCCTTCCCTATAAAAACCGAAGCCCTGCAGCGTTTTTTCACTCTGCCTGTGTGTGCTGAAGAGATAGTGTAGGGAGAGAGCTGCTGCCTGTTAGTGATTTCAGGGACAGTTGAAAGTTTGCTGGCTAGTAATCGTTTTGATACTGCTCTGTTATTGGAGGGACAGAAGTCTGCAGGGGTTTGAGGGACATTTAAGCTTAGGTAGCTTTGCTGGCTAGTAATCTACCTTCTACTGCAGTGCTCTGTATGTAGCTGCAGTGGGCAGCTGTCCTGCTTCTGATCTCATCTGCTGACTGCTGCAATAACAGTAGTCCTTGTAAGGACTGCTTTTATTTATTTTTTTGTTGTTTTACTACTACTACTACTACTACTACTACTACTACTACTATAAGAGCCCAGTGCTATTAGTCTAGCAGTGTTGGGGAGTGGGACTGGTGTGCTAATCTGCTGCTCCTAGTAGTTCAGCAGCACCAACTTTAATTTTTTTTTTTTAATATTCATTTTTTTTTTATTTTACTTTTTTTTATTTTACTACCGCTGTAGTAGTGTATAAGTTGACCTTTTAGGCATTATTTGCCCTGTAGGCATTATTTGCACACTGTTTTCTTCAACCCGCCATCGAGCTGTGTGACCTTGTTCACATTCTGTCTAAATATCCATAATATTACCGTCTCCAGAAAAAACACCGGAGTCACTTTTTTCAAGCAGCCATAATATATTTTACGTAATCCGTATCCACCGCTGTAGTAGTGTATACGTTGGCCTTGTAGGCATTATTTGCACACTGTTTTCTTCAACCCGCCATCGAGCTGTGTGACCTTGTTCACATTCTGTCTAAATATCCATAATATTACCGTCTCCAGAAAAAACACCGGAGTCACTTTTTTCAAGCAGCCATAATATATTTTACGTAATCCGTATCCACCGCTGTAGTAGTGTATACGTTGGCCTTGTAGGCATTATTTGCACACTGTTTTCTTCAACCCGCCATCGAGCTGTGTGACCTTGTTCCCATTCTGTCTAAATATCCATAATATTACCGTCTCCAGAAAAAACACCGGAGTCACTTTTTTCAAGCAGCATTCATATATTTTACGTAATCCGTATCCACCGCTGTAGTAGTGTATACGTTGGCCTTGTAGGCATTATTTGCACACTGTTTTCTTCAACCCGCCATCGAGCTGTGTGACCTTGTTCCCATTCTGTCTAAATATCCATAATATTACCGTCTCCAGAAAAAACACCGGAGTCACTTTTTTCAAGCAGCATTCATATATTTTACGTAATCCGTATCCACCGCTGTAGTAGTGTATACGTTGGCCTTGTAGGCATTATTTGCACACTGTTTTCTTCAACCCGCCATCGAGCTGTGTGACCTTGTTCACATTCTGTCTAAATATCCATAATATTACCGTCTCCAGAAAAAACACCGGAGTCACTTTTTTCAAGCAGCATTCATATATTTTACGTAATCCGTATCCACCGCTGTAGTAGTGTATACGTTGGCCTTGTAGGCATTATTTGCACACTGTTTTCTTCAACCCGCCATCGAGCTGTGTGAGCTTGTTCACATTTTGTCTAAATATTGATAATATTATCGTCTCTAGAAAAACCACTTGAGTTACTTTTTTTCAAGCAGCATTCATATATTTTACGTAATCCGTATCCACCGCTGTAGTAGTGTATACGTTGGCCTTGTAGGCATTGTTTGCCCAGTTTTTTTGGCCACAGCCACTGAAGCACAGAGGCCAGAAAAAATATGCCATATAAATGCTGAAAATAGTCATTTTTTGCCATACGTTGACTCAACGTATATGGCAAAAAATGACTATTTTCAGCATTTATATGGCATATTTTTTCTGGCAACTGTGCTTCAGTGGCTGCGTCCAAAAAAACTGGGCAAACAATGCCTACAAGGTCAACGTATGGCAGTTGTTTAAAGAGAACAGTAGATTACTAGCCAGCAAAGCTACCTAAGCTAAAATGTCCCTCAAATCCCTGCAGACTTCTGTCCCTCCAATACAGAGCAGTATCAAGCAGATTACTAGCCAGCAAACTTACTATCATCTGTCCCTGAAATCACTAACAGCTCTCCCCCTACACTATCTCTTCCAAGCACACACAGGCAGATTTTTCAGATACATTTTTGCCCTTGATCCCCCTCTGGCATGCCACTGTCCAGGTCGTTGCACCCTTTAAACAACTTTAAAATCATTTTTCTGGCCAGAAATGTCTTTTCTAGATGTTAAAGTTCGCCTTCCCATTGAAGTCTATGGGGTTCGCGAACCGTTCGCGAACCGCTCGCATTTTTGCGCAAGTTCGCGAATATGTTCGCGAACTTTTTTTCCGACGTTCGCTACATCCCTAGTGGTCAGATGGAAGTAAGAATATAAAAATATACTATGATTCTTTTATCTATGTGACTTAGTACCTGCAGGGAAATGCAGTAAAACATTCCATGGTTTACTTTTGCAGGCATCCTCATAGGTACACAGCTGTATGTATGAATAAGCCAAATTTTTCTCACTTACAGAAAAGTTACAGTCACAGATAACTCCCACATGTGCATCCCTATAGCAGAAAAAAAAGTTTAATCAAAAATATTGTGTGTTGTGTGTAGAAAATCATACTATTTTTTTTTTGTACATAGATATACTTCGAAATTCGGACATCGAATTGAAATACTTAGAATTCGAATATCGAATTCAAACTTTTTTCATCGAATTTGGGTATTCTGTGGAGGAAGTAAAATCGATCGAATCAAACGATTCGAACTATTTTATTGTACAATCTAACGATTTTACTTCGACTTCAAAAAACTTAGAAAAATGCTGAAGAAGGTCCCCACAGGCTAACATAGCACTTTGGCAGGTTTAATTTGGCGAAGTATTGAAGTTATAGTTTTTTTTAAAGAGACAGTACTTTGATTATCGAATGGTCGAATATTCAAACTATTTTACTTCGAATCGAATTCAAAGTAAATTTGAAGTCATAGTATCCTATTCGATGGTTGAAAGTATCCATAAATTACTTCGAATTTCGAATATTTTTACTTCGAAAATTCCCTCGAATTCACTTCAACCCTTGTTAAATCTGCCCGTATGTATTATATTTTGTCAGCTACTACTGATTTATGTATTTGGTGCATAATACAGGTATGGGATTGGTTATCTAGAAATTCAATATCCAGAAAGCTCTGAATTATAAAAAGCCCATCTCCCATAGATTCCATTTGAATCAAATAATCCAAATCTTTAAAATATTATGACAGTGCCTTGTATTTGATCCAAACTAAAATATAGTTAATAATAAGTTAAGATAAAATGAATCCTTATTGTAGACAAAACAATTCTGTTGAGTTTCAATTATTTTTAGTAGGAAAACATGTTTGTTACAAAATTAGTTAATTGCTCTCCTCCTGAATAATACTGAATTTAAATCCATTTTTCCAAAATATTTTTTTATATTTAATTTTGAAATTTGACATGGAGCCAGGCCCAGATTTGTGGAAAGGCCACCAAGGCCTGAGCCTAGGGCAGCAGGATTTTAGAGGGCGGCAGGATTTTAGGGGGCGGCATGAAGCCAAACAACACCAACATTGGTTCAGAAACACTGAGGATGCACAGACAAGAAAATACTTCAGCAGCACTCCGATTATGGTGAAAAAATTGTTGCTTTATTCGTGCCTCAAGCTAAGCGACGTTTCGAGCTTTTCCAGCACAGGAGATACAATCGTTTTGTTTTAATTTACCCGTGCACAAATCCCCATTGCGCCGGCTCCGATGATGAAAATTTGCTTGAATAAAGGGGAGGGCACAAGGGCGATGAACGGCAGGCAGCAGGCCTAGGGGCGCCTGCTATGTAAATTTGGTCCTGCATGGAGCTAGACATGTTCTTAGTTTCCCAGTTGTCCTCAGTTCTCTGTTAAACTTCAGTCAGTCTTTACAACTGCACTGCAAGGTACAGTGATATCATCCCCTCCTGTTCCCCTACCCCAACAGCATCTCAACAGTACAATAGGAAGGTAACATGATAACAATTTCCTGACACCTGCATTGCTAAATTGCTTCCATGCCCTGCCGTATTGTTGATATGACAATAGCACTCAATCAAAACACCCAAGTTCACCCATGACTCCTCCAGTTACACTAGGAGAAACAGCTAAACTGAAAGCAATTCCATTGCAAAGTGCTGGCTTTTTCTGAAAACTCAGAATTAGGCAGAATGATCTGAGATGGCTGCCTACATACCAATATTACAACTAAAAAATAAATCTATTGGTTCCAGAATAACATTTTAAACTATAAAATTAATTATTTGCAATGTACACAGTGTATTTTAGTAATATGAATAGCGCCATAGAAATCATGTCACCATCACTTTAAGGTATGGAGATCCAAATTAGGGAGGGACCACTTCTCCAGAAAGCTCCAGGTTCTGAGCATTCTGAATAATAGGTCCTCTTCCTGTATTGAAATGAGTAAAAAAGGTACATAATCAGCATAGTTGGAATATTACAGAAAAGTAGACAAAGATATCCATTCAATGTTTATAGAAATTAAATTATGTATATTGTATGCCAAATGCAAAACCTGTCATATGAAAATGTTTAAAAATATTATTTATTAAAATTATTTACAAAAAAAAAAAAAGATATTGGATAGATAATTCCATGGGTATTTTGCACTGCATTTGTTTGATGACTGGTGTTTGAAGTTTAGTTGAACATGTACCATGAGTCTTAAAAGATGAAGGCTTACTTGCTTTTCAGAATACTCATTAAGGGGCTGATTCACTAAGCTCGAGTGAAGGATTCGAATGAAAAATACTTCGAATTTCGAAGTATTTTTTGGGTACTTCGACCATCGAATTGGTTAAATTCGTTAGAATTCGAACGAAATCGAACGAATCGAACGAATCGAATGAAAAATCGTTCGACTATTCGACCATTCGATAGTCGAAGTACTTCCCCTTTAAAAAAAACTTCGACCCCCTACTTCGGCAGCTAAAAGCTACCGAAGTCAATGTTAGCCTATGGGGAAGGTCCCCATAGGCTTGCCTGTGATTTTTTGATCGAAGGATTTTCCTTCGATCGTTGGATTAAAATCCTTCGAATCGTTCGATTCGAAGGATTTAATCGATCGAACGGAAAATCCTTTGATCGATCGATCGCAGGATTAGCGCTAAATCCTTCGACTTCGATATTCGAAGTCGAAGGATTTCAATCCGAGGGTCGAATTTCGAAGTATTTTTAACTTCGAAATTCGACCCTTAGTGAATCGGCCCCTAAATGTAAAGTAATTATTGTAATTTAAGAAAATGCCATTTTGAATTATATATTTCAATACTTAAATGCTGATTAGCAGATGCAAAATAACATTAAAGGGATACTGTTATGGGAAAACATGTTTTTTTCTCAAAATGCATCAGATAATAGTGCTGCTCCACTGAAATCCATTTCTCAAAGTAGCAAACAGATTTTTTTATATATAATTTTGCAATCTGATATGGAGCTACATATTGTCATGCCTCCAGTCATGTGACTTGTGCTCTGATAAACATCAGTCACTCTTTACTGCTGTACTGCAAGTTGGAGTGATATCACCCCCCCCCAGCAGCCAAACAAAAGAACAATGGGAAGGTAGCCAGATAGCAGCTCGCTTACACAAGATAACAGCTGCCTGGTAGCTATAAGAACAGCACTCAATAGTAAAAAGCGAAGTCCCAAGTCAAGTAGGAGAAACAACAGTCTGTCAGAAAGCAGTTCCATCCTAAAGTGCTGGCTCTTTCTGAAATGATCTGAGATGACTGCCTACACAATATTATAAAGTAAAAAAAATACTCTTGCTGGTTCATGAATGAAATTTTACATGGTAAAGTGAATTATTTGCAGAGTTAACAGTGTAATTTAGAAATAAAAACTACACCATAAAAATCATGACAGAATCCTTCTAACCAGGAAAATATTCAATGTTCAACTTCTACCAAGGTTATAGTCCAAATGTGACCACTTTATGGCTGATATACAGTATGACCCTTTTTACTTCAAAAAATAAAGTTAAGGTCTCACTATGTTGTGCCACGCTTTTATTTAGAATGTGCTAACCAAAATGGCCATTCTTAAATCTTAGACACACTCGCATACAACAGATGTATGTTATAAAACCACAAGGAACCCTAAGAGCCAAACATCTTAATTGCGTTGATTAATTAATCTGTCTTTTGTAGAAATACAAGGGAACCTTTTTGCCATAAACTGAATTTCCAGTTATAAAACATTACAACAGATTTAGCATATAGCATGAATGCACAAATCCATATACTACATATTCTATATTATTTTATGGTTTACTAATATATTCACCAAAGTTGACTCTCTCTCTCCTTGTATCTTGTTATATATTATACATTTGGTAATGACACTTTGGCATTTCTTTCAATGTTACTCTTATAGCATTTGATGTACTTTACATGATGCTGGAACTAAAAGCATTTCTGTAGCTGTTTTTTTTGTGTGATATGGGTCTGGGTAAAATTCAACTAACTGGGAAGCAGAAAATGGGGTGCAGGTTTGTTAGCTGCTTTGATCATTTATGAAGCTAATACTGTGTAATATATAATCTTTCAATAGAAATTGAACAAACTACTTGCCTTTTGGTTTCAGGTGGCAATTTAATTAGTGGGTTTAGCAGATCATGTTAAAAGATAAGGGGAGTGTAGTTACTTGTCCCCACGGACAGGGCCGCCATTAGAAATCACGGGGCCCCGTACAACAAAATTTTCGTGTGCCCCCTGGGCCCCCGCCCACCCAAGCCCCACCCCAGATCCCACCTACTCCACACAACTCCACACATCGCTAATAAAAGGTAACCCCCCCCCCCACGCACAAGTTTAAAAGAAGCTATTGATGGCCAGGGCCACCCATAAAAGTTTTTTAAAAAAATTGGTGATCAGGGCCACCCTTCAAGTTAAAAAAAATAATTGGTGACGAGGGCCCCCCTATAAGTTTAAAAAAAAAACCTTGGTGCCAGGGCAACCCTTACAAGTTAAAAAAATTGGGGCCCCATAAAATATTTTTTTAAAAAAACATTGGTGGCGGGGGCCCCCTGCAAGTAAAAAAAAAATACTGATGGCCTGGCCCCCCTCCCAAGTTATTAAAATCCACTGGTGGATCCTCCTTTAAGTTAAAATTTTTTTTTAAAACTGGTGGATATTCCCCCAAAAATTTAAATAAAATTGCTTGCCAGGTTTAAGGAGGGCCCGGCCATGCTTCACTTACTTTATTAGCCGGGCCCCCCTGCAGCAGAGGAGCTCCGTGCGTGTATGACCAGTCTCCTTTTCACTTCTCTGTATCCTCATTGGAGGAGAGGGGAAGATCCTACTTCACCAATCCGATCCCTGTACAGCTTTACCGGGACTTAAACTTAATCAACCAATGAGGATACATAGAAGTGAAAAGGAGACTGGTCATACACGCATGGAGCTCCTCTGCTCTTTTCTGAAGATTTTATTAAGTGAAGCTAATAAAGTAAGTGAAGCAAGGCCGGGCCCCCCTTATACACAAATACCTGTGGGGCCCGGGGCAACTGCCCCCCCTGTGCCCCCCTGATGGCGGTGCCCCTCAGACCAAAAACTTATGTATAAAGGTTAAAGGTTTTGCAACGTTTCCCCATGAGGGTTCTGACCAGCTAGTTTGTTGCTTATTGCAGCTGGGAGGGGAGCAGGGTCCTTGGCAGTTCAGTACTTGGCCATGGGGTATGAGGATTCCCCTAGTTTATAAAAAGGGAAGTACACATTCTCCATCTCTCTGTCTCAAGGGATAATCTGCCAAATAAAAAGCTTCATTTGAAGGATACTTTTAATGGTGCAGATATGGTGTGCTGAACCCTTCCTCCAACAGTACAGGGTAGGCCCCCTAAGATAGAATAGTCATATGTAACATGTGCTTCCAGGAATTTTATAGAGTTGTTACTGTCCTAAAGTCAGCCTGTATAACACAGGCACTACTACAAGGTACCCACAAGTAGTCTGTTTCCTAAAACCTGCTATACTTAATTTGAAAATACAATTTTAAATGGCAGAACTTGTCTGTTTGTTTGTTAATTTTGCAAGGTGCACAGAGTAATATAGGTATAGGACCGTTATCCAGAAACCTGTTATCCAGAAAGCTCTGAATTACAGAAAGGTTGTCTCCCATAGACTCCATTTTATCAAAATACATTTTTTAAAATGATTTTCATTTTCTCTGTAATAATAAAACAGTAGCTTGTACTTGATCCAAACTAAGATATAATTAATCCTTATTGGAAGCAAAACCAGTTTATTGGGTTAATTTAATGTTTAAATGATTTTCTAGTAGACTTGAGGTATGAAGATCCAAATTATGGAAAGATCCGTTATCTGGAAAACCCCAGGCCCCGAGCACATACTTTATTATACTAAAAACTGCACCATTAAGTTCATGATAGTATTTCTTTAAGGAATGAGTTTAATCTTTCTTTCTACTGACTCCAACTTCCCACTGATACTGGGTTTTGTAATCGAGATATACATGAATATAATGAATGGAAGAGGCATGAAAAAAAATAAAAAGTTCGCATTTTATACAACAAAACTTGGAAAAAAGACTATTTTACAAATTCTGTTCTGATATCATGATTATTATGTTCTTTCAAAAACACAGAAAATTATACTCCTTTGCCATTTAGGTGAAAAATGTGATATCATAACAAGGTGGCATTTTCATTTCAAACACTTTGTCTGGACTAAGTTCTGGGGTCTACACAGCTTGCAAAGTGCAAAAAATAAAGGAAGATTATTTCATACTTACCGAGATCTTCCTTTCCTAGACGTACTCCATGTCAGTACGTTACAGTACGTTACGGGATAGCCCCTCCTCCCTGCTCCAATTAGAAGGAACCTCCCCAAGCCTTTAAAAGGCCACCACACCCACCTACCGGCGTCTTTGTAACAAGCTCTTAAATTACCGGAAAAGAAAGGGCGGGTGTACTGACATGGAGTACGTCTAGGAAAGGAAGATCTCGGTAAGTATGAAATAATCTTCCTTTTTCTCTAGACGTACTCCATGTCAGTACGTTACGGGACATAGCAAGTTAACGTTATCCCATGGGAGGGAATATGCTTTAAGAAGAAACTGTAATAAGGAAAGGAGTATCTCTGACTAGATAGTCCACCATCATGCAAACTCCTTACCTTAATATAGAGAGTCCAGGTGAAAACCCCAGAATAAGTTCACCAGGCTAAGAATAGAGCTATAGTATAGCATATACTATAGAGAAAGAGAGAGAGAGAGCGCGAGAGAGAGATGTTAGCCCACTGAGAGTGAGGAACAAGTTAGCTCACTAACCACCACTTCACCCTCCAGAAGAGAGAGAGAGGAAGACAGTCCTGTAAAAGGTGAATTCAGCAAGCTGAAATACTTACTCTCCTACTCACCAAAAAGCATTCATCACATGTATGCCTAATTTCAGTGCAAATTGCAAGGTACCTGTAAGAAACACTTGGTAGGAGTAAGAACCCAAAACAGACACAATATAGAAATGATCTGCTTAGGATATATCCATAAATGTAGGATATCCAATGTACCCTCAGGTACCCAAGGCCAGTACCATAAATATCTTCATATCAGAATGCATGTTAGTCAGGACTGTTCTAACAGAAAGCAGATCCTAAAGATCGGAGACAAGGGCACCTGAGAAAATAATTGGGATTAGAATTCCTTACCCTGTGTAAGGTCCTGTGATGAGGCAGACTCAATTAACTGTAAAGAGTTGAGCAACTACAGTACCTAAGAAAGAGCCCCTGTTGGTTGACCCAACCTAGTACTCTGAGAGGTATAACTGAATACCCCTAAGGTTACAGATCCCAATAACCACAGTGCAACTAAAGGACTAATTCCAAGATTTATGGAGGCAGATTATATGCCCTGGATAAATGTTTATAGCCACCCACAAACCTGTGTTCTCTCTACCCATAAGGGACCCACTTAGATGTGGAATCAACTATACTACATATTTAATCGTTGAGGCTGACCTTGGAACTGGAGGGACACTATGGATGTTCCAGTAAGTGTCAGAAGGGCCTCTGATCTACTAGAGTAATGCTGGGTCATATGTATCAGGAGTAGCACAGGAATGTGAATCCGAGAACAAACCAGGATAATAGGAGTGTTGTATCTGGAAATTACCTGGACATTGAGCTCTGTGCGAATGTTTCAGACACAATTTTCAGCAGGTGTAAATGTAATCCCCCTAGCATAGGGAATAATGTGACAGACATGGTCAAAACAGACAAAAAAATACTTCCAAGCCTCCCATTTGAAGCTAGACAAACCTGTAGGACAGATACATAAACTATCCTTAATTCATTCTCAATGAAATTAATGACTGGAAGTGGTAAGAGATTACACTCTACTGTAATGACTGCAACCGTCCCGCTTAAGGGAAGACTATGATCCTGCTCAGAAGAGCCAAGTACCTTTTCGGCCGAAGCAATAGGATAAGTAGCAACTGCAGTATGTAACTGTGAGGAGGAAAGATCCAAAACTGCTGGTGTTCCAAGAGGGCACAGACATAGAGAGGGAAAATAATTAACGCTCCTAGGATGCCTCCATCTGCTGTCCAATCAGTTACCTATCTGGTGTGGAAGAACAGCCGGCCCTGTATTCTAAAAAACCACTAACTAGGGGTTTGAGAATTGAAGAAAAAATAAGTAAATAAATAAAATAAATGGGCCCAAAATAAGTGCCTTCTGGACACAGAGCCTTAAGTCACAAAGCCGTTTTGATGATAGTATAAGGTAGTATAAGCAGAATATCCCTATCCTGGGCCAGACTTGAACAGAGGTCATCTCTATGGACTAACAAGACACTTTGGAGGACTCCTATAGCCAGAAAACCCTTGGTTTGAAATATATACCTTATGCAAATTCCCAGTGGCCTGATATGTATGTGTACCCTGTCTCTATAGACACCCTGTATTGGCAGATAAAATATCCCATCTATCCTGACATTAAGAATATCAGTAGAAATAGTATAGGAATAACACTGGGTAGTGGCTCCCCTCTCTAATTTGTAGGAGGCACCAAGGAGTCACCCTAAAAAACGGTAGAAATACATCTGGGGATCCTTCAGCCAAGCATAGAGAACTGTATACCTTGTTCTTCCTTAAACCTATGAATATGGAATTTCCACAGGTTGCACCCCTCGAAACTAGCCAGATGTCCTGGCTGCTATAGTGAAATTTATGGATGAAGAGTTCAAGTACTGATTGTTCCAGGAATCTTCAAAAATACTATATGTTGCATAAAAATATAGGTTTATTGAGCCAACGTTTCTGGTTCCAAAAAAGAACCCATCCCAAGGACACAAATCATATATAGATATCTGTGCAAACATATATACACACTCACATACATGCCTTAATAATAAAATATATGCACCTGCCTATGGCCCTCTTATAGATGCAAACATATATGTTGCTTGGTAGACCAGTTGTATTATGGAGTTTATCCATTTATTGAGCATTTGTTCTGAAGGCAGTAGAATCCCCCTGCAGGATGTGGGCCATGGTGCAAGCATATATTAAAATATGTGATAATAATATGTACCTCGGTCAGAGTCCTAAGCTCCTGGTAGAGCACAGTACCCGACCCCAGAGCTCGAGCTGCGTGGGTAGTAATAGACTGCACAATTGACTGGGCAAAGCAATTATCTGGTCCTCCATTCGTTCAGGCAGTGATCGGTGATACAAGGCTGCTGAATCTGGAAAAATTTACATTCAATGGTCCCAAAAGTAGTACATACCTGTGGTTAGTGTTAACCCAGCCATCCTTATGACAGACAGGCTTCAGAACTCCTGTAGTGCTTATCAAGACAAAGTTAAGCTTACCTGCCATCGGGAAAAAATATTGCCTAGTGTTTAATTTATTAAGCCATATCTTATCCCAGGAGCAATGCCATAGAATGAAAAGACCTTCATATGTAGGTATTCCTATCAGTACTCATCTGGATTAAACCTGAATGTACCCCAGAAACAATTACAACCCCATGTAATGCATAGTTTAGGTTAGCTGCAGTCAGAGCAAACCTATATCAGACCTTCATAGCCACCCAGTCCAGTGATGTACATCTATTAGAGCTACTGGTTCAAGGTGAGTAATAATTAGAGCATATCATACTGCAGAGAATAGGAGCATACAGATATGATCACAGCAACATGTAATACATAAAATATTAGCTACTGCTTAGGGCAAGCGTAAATCTGGTCCTAGCCGTTCCCAGGCCTGTGCTTTATATACCTTAGGGCTACCTATTCCAGGTGAGCCATAGCCAGGGTATATACTGCAGAAGAAAATATAAGCACAGATTCAATCACAGTAACATGAAATACATAGTTTATATGAGCTGCTGCTTAGGGCAAGCATATCTCAGGGCCTAGCAACTCAAAAGGCCTGTGCTCTACATCCATTAGGGCTACTTGTTCCATGAGAGAAATAGCCAAATCGTAAACTGCAGAAAACATGCAATACATAATTAGGTTAGCTGCTGCTTATAGCAAGCATGTATCAGGACCTAGCAGCAAGACAGATCTGTGCTCTACATATCGCAGGGCTACGTGTTCTTTGTGAGCAATAGCCAGAGCATAAGCTGTATAACAAAATAGTAGCACAGGTACAATCACAGCAATATGAAATACATAGTTAGATTAGCTGCTGCTTCGAGCAAGCATGTCTCAGGGCCTAGCAGCCAGCCAGACCTGTGCTCTACATCCTGTAGGGCCACGTTTTACCTGTGAGCAATAGCCAGAGCTTAAGCTGTAGAACAAAATAGGAGCACAGGTACAATCACGGAAACATGAGGTCCATAGTTTAGATTAGCTGCTGCATAGAGCAAGCTTATATCGGGCCCTAGCATTCAGCCAGACCTTTGCTCGACCTCCATTATGGCTACCTTTTCTATGTGAGCAATAGCCAAAACATAGAATGCAGAACAAAAATAGCGCAATACATATTATGGATTATCTGATGTTTATAGCAAGTATATATCAGAGCCTAGCAGCCCCCCCAGCCCAGTGATCCATATTCAATAGGGCTACTGGTGTCCTATTTGTAAATGGCTTGTGCTTTCAGGCAGGAAACAATCATAACCAGGCACAGTGCAGATAAGCATATGAATATATAGCATGCAAGCAGTTAGTTAGACTTTAGTACACTGCAGAACAGCATATGGACACACTCCTTACCTGCTGCTCATTATGCAAGGCTGGAAGCAGACCCTTTAATGTCACAAATTCCAGGACACTCTATTGTTAACAGGAAAACAGGCCTCACAAGTTTACTGACAACAGCAGGACTTACCTGAGGCTGCAGCTTCCTCGCTTGCTGAGTTAGAGAGTGGGCGGAGCCATCTCCACTTGCTTTAGCTGGACCTGATTATACTCAGCTGGTGTCTGCACTCAGTGGGGGGTTGATTATACTCAGCTGGTGTCTGTATAGGCAGGGAACCCAAAGCAACTGCGTAGGTTATACTGAGGCAAATTGGTTAATTAGTGTTGGTGCTTCCTGCACAGGCCCAAGTTTGCTATAATATGAAGCCTATAGCGAAACTTTTTTATATTTTTTATTTTTTTTTTTTATTATTATTTTAACTACCTCCACCTTAGGAAAGTCTGTTGAGGGAGGCAGTTGGCCATGACCTGCCCCCATTAAAACAAAAATAAAACAAAGGTAACAGGGGGCAGTAAGGTTCAGGCCCCTAACTAATTAGCCTAAATTAACTGCCACCTCCCTCGCCCATTCGTAAAAATGGGGTGTAGGGGCCACATACACCAGTGCCGCCTGAGGCCCTCTGGGCAGGTCGGGAGGGCACACGAATGGGGGGACAAGCACCTGCCACCCAATGCTCTTGATAGCAATACAGGAAGGCAACTGAAATACAGGCAGACAAGGAGTAGCAAACATTGCACCTCAGTGCCTTACCTGATTCAAAAGCTGAAGTTCAGAAGACTCCAGGTCTGAGGTAGTGTGCTGGGGGGAAAAAAGGTCCCATGGACCAAAACCCCTGTCCCTAGGACGCCTTCCGGGCAGGCCTAATGCTTTCCTAGGCATAAAAAGAGAAAAACAAAAATTTGCTTCTAATGATTGAGGCCTTTGTTCAGAGAACAAAGCCAAGAGCATAAGAGAAGGAAAAAAAAGACGCCGGTAGGTGGGTGTGGTGGCCTTTTAAAGGCTTGGGGAGGTTCCTTCTAATTGGAGCAGGGAGGAGGGGCTATCCCGTAACGTACTGTAACGTACTGACATGGAGTACGTCTAGGGAAAAGGGTGGTACAAACCACCATATCCCACATGTCACAGCCTTAGGCAGAGGTCTCCAGACTACAGAACAAAGGCATGTGTCCTCTGTATGACTAGAATGGTAGAGCTCTATTCATTAAGGGTGGCATGTGGGTGTGCAAGCTTGGTATAATTTTCTTCTCATTAATGCTCTTGCCATTGTGCCTAACAAATGTCAGAACAAAGCCCTTAACGAATAGGCTAACTCAGGGATCCCCAACCTTTTGAACCCGTGAGCAACATTCAGAAGTAAAAGGAGTTGGGGAGCAACACTTGCATGACAAATGTTCTTGGGGTGCCAATTAAGTGCTGTGATTGGCTATTTTTAGCCCCTATCTGGACTGCCAACCTACACCGAGGCTCTGTTTGGCAGTGCATACAACCAAAACTTGCCTCCAAGCCTGGAATTCAAAAATAAGCACCTGCTTTGAGGCCACTGGGAGCAACATCCAAGGGGTTGGAGAGCAACATGTTGCTCACGAGCTACTGGTTGGGGATCACTGGGCTAACTCCTCTTTTTCTTTTGTTTTTCTTAAGTTTATTAGGATATGTAATGATTTATAACTGTAAAAGAAAAAGATTTCCACACATAGATTAATTTACTGGTGCATAACCTGTTTGCTCATCCAAAACCTTATCTCAGTGTTTTGGAGGAATCTATTTCTTCCTTTGTGAGTATCTGTTTCCCTTGAAAAATCTTATTTTTCTCTTATGGTTTATGAAGTGGCTGGTTGTCCAAAAAGGGAAGTTATGTCATCAATGTGTTACATAACCAATGTTCTATGAGGGTGGAAAACCTTATGTAATACAGCTGGGAATAAATGTATTATAGATTTTAATTATTAAAGAAGCTCCTGTTCAACTGCCTTTATTACACAGTATTTATTTAGTTTATATACTGTATGTTAATTAACTATGTATTACACCATTGTAAAGCTATGGTACTTTGTAAATAGAACTCAGTTTATAGGCTTCTGTATGTTTTTAGTCTTTCAATATTGAATGTAGAGCTGAATAGTATGAACTCTATTTAGCGAGTCACAATACGTGTATTTGTAAGGTTACTTGCATTATACTGGTTTCAGCTTTGTCTGTATTCAAGTGGCAAAAATCCAAGGCCTCCTGCATTACTGAGACTTCTGATAGCTTTATAATTAGGGATGGTTTGGGATTCTGATTCTTTCTGCCCGGCCGAACCAAATCCTAATTTACACAGGTGTAACACCCTCTTGGCGACCCCCCCCCCTGGTGCCAAGGTTGTACCAGCTTACCAACTCGGTTCCTGAGTTCCCTTTGCAAGGTGAAAGGTACTGGGAAAACTCTTCTCTGGCAGTGCCTCCACCTAATGGGGTCCTGGAATACTCCTGAGGATATTCCCATTAGGAAAACAAATCACTCAGACACTTTAATATATAACAACATAACTTTATAAAAAATAAGTGTAATTTTAAATGGGAAGTAAAACACATTCACATCATTTCAAATAACCCACTCCCATGGGAACCTATGACTGTCCATTTCCTGGCCCTCCATGCCAGGCAAAGTCCCGCAACTCCTTTGGCAGACAAAGAGTCTCAGTCCCTTTTCCCCAAAAAGCACAATAGGTCCCAAGTAGCAATAGCAGCCCAAAATACCTTTCCCTCCGGGTAGGTACTGGCTCCCTTGTGGCAAGCATCAACAACAGCCTGTGTCATAAACAGAAACCATCCTGGATCCTCTCTTTTTCTACCCTCCCCATGGCACACCTTACCCTGGGGATTCACACAGATGGGTAGGCTCATCCAGAGCTAGAGCAGGCAGCCACAGCGATGAATCCATTCCATGAAACACATACAGCTTGTTTGATCCTCCATTCATAGCTCCCAGCACTGTCTATAGCGTGAGCACAAAACGACATCCATGCCGAACTGCATCTCACATCCATCTCCAAAGGTGAATACAGAAATCCGGCATCCAAACTTCAAACCATCTTATTTGAGTTATCCAGGCACTGGAGGATCCTGCCCAGCCTTTGGCAGGCCTATTGCACTCCACTGAAGCCTACATTTTGCCGGTGTTGTCACTATGTCCAAAGTGAAACAAAGTTCTGCAGCAGATAACAGCAATCACTGTAAACTGAAACTGTAATGGCTGACAGAACACATGGCATCCCCTTTTATATGGTTGCACAGCACCACCTTGTGGTTCCTTTTGGCATCAGCCATGCTGCACCAATCCAAAGGCTCTGTCCCTGGAAAATTCAGGCAGAAAACCCGTATCAGGCCATGAGGCTCAGGGGAGGGGCACTTAACCCTAAAGGTCCCTACACATGCAAATTAGGGGTGGGGAGTGAAATCTCGTGACTTTTTGTCACAAAGTGAAAGCGACACCCAAGATAACATCAACTTATGTGTCTTAATCAGCTTTATTTGCAAGGTTGTTCTTACAAAATAACATTCAAAAGCACATACCATATGCAACAAACAAACCCAACTTCTTTACTCTAAAATATTAGAACCAAATGGTTTAAAGGGGACCTGTCACCCTAAGAAATAATTCCAAATTCTTTTCTATCGTGTTAGTTGAGCAAAGTAAACTTTACTTACACTATTTATTATTTAGATTTTGTTTCCTTCAGTTTTGGAATTACACAATCACAGCAAGCAGGCAGGAGCCATTTTGTGGCAATTTGTTATTAAGACAAATTGTGCATCACCTCAAAATCTTGTGTATGCACCAAAATGGGGGACCTAATGCCCACGTGCAGTGCCCCACACAATGATAGAGCCAAAGGAGGGAAGGGGAAATGTGTGGAGTGCAGTCACATGAAGGAATTGCTGAATGGAATATGAAAGTAATTGACTGCCTCAGGCATAGAGGTGGGGCAGGTAATATTTGTTTGACAGCTCAGATATGTAAACACCTTTATTGAATGGATGGATGGATGTTTTAATTTTAAAAAAAAAGAATTTGGGTTCCATGTTTAATTTGCAAATGACTTTCATTATACAGCTTTTTATGTGTAGGTGATAGGTCCACTTTAATAGCAGTCTGCATATACAAACCTGCTTTTTGATTCAATTTTAGGGTTGAACTAATCCATGCAAATTACAGGTAGTTAATTCACACCTTTTCTCATCAGATCTCTCCAAAGCTAGCAAGCCCCAATTCCTGCTTACTACTTCCTGGCTAACTTACAGGTACAGGTAGTATTACCAGCACCTGCACTGACCGCAGCTTCTGTTATACTCCACATTTGCACAAAATAAATCTCTTCGCCGACGACATTCTTCTCACACTCACGTCTCCCCAAACCTCTTTACCCAACCTGATACTCACATTAGAGCAATTCCGACGAATATCGGGATATAATATCAATAATACTAAGACACTTGCACTCCCTTTAAAAATGCCTAAATTAGAATTGAAATTACTCCAGGTCAACTTTGATTATAAATGGGAAAATGAAACCTTAGAATACTTGGGAATCACGCTCACCTCTTCCTATGATACCTTATATAAAACTAATTACCCCAAACTGATAGACAAACTTAAAAAAGACCTATCTATCTGGCATACATTTCACCTCTCCTGGTTCGGCAGAATAGCGGCTGTTAAGATGACCCTATTGCCAAGACTTCTATACCTATTCAGGACCTTGCCGATAAATTTTCCCGAAAAAACAGCCCTCTCACTTCAAAAAGCAATATCAGACTTTATCTGAGCAGGAAAGAGACCCAGAATTAGAGCGACAATCACGACCAAAACAAAATCATTAGGAGGACTGGGAGTCCCACATATATACAGGTATTATCTGGCCAGTAGACTAGAGGCCATGATTCACATGCATGCCCCTACAGAGGAACCATGGAAAACAATTGAAGATCACTTCACAGCACCCATGCAATTAGCACACTTATTTTGGATTCCCAAGGCAAACAGAAATGTCCCTAGAGGCCTTTTACCATCCTCACAACAAGCACTAGACTTATGGGACTCAGTAGCCATTAGGATGAAATTAAGCACCCATAATACTAGACATAGAACTATCTTTTGCAACAAGAGCCTCCCACCGGGATGTAATCCAATTGACTTCAAACCATGGATAGACGCTAACATTCTCACACTTACAGATTTCCACCCGGACCAAATCACCATACCATTTCAACAACACAAGGAGAAACATGACATCCCCCACTCACAATTTTTCCGATACTTACAAATTAGACATTATGTTGACAATATTTGTCAGAATTGTAGAAGAAACCAGCGCTCATAGCACGAAGTTTTGGACAAGGGGAAAATGGCAAAAATAGTAATATAGTGTAGTACTTCTTATGATATGACACACCACTTAGTGCATAGGAAAAACTTGAGAAAGCCCTTGAGAAAGTCGTATAAGACGAAACGCGTCGGGCAGATACGTCATCAGTAGGAGCCCAGGGAACACGAGGCGGAAAGACGCCGGCCAAATACCATCTTTACAAACCGCATGTGAGACCCAGGGAACCAGAGAGACGGTGACTTTTAACTATTTATGCGTATTTTACTAAGAACATTGTGAGTGCAATTTTAATCGTTTTGTGACCAAATAAATTTTCTTTACGGTTTTACACTATGTCGAGTACCTCTTTATAGAACCATAGGACCTGGAAAGGTTAAACCATCGACCCATTGAAGTATTATTATAACGCAATTATTCCGTTTAAACGTTTGTAAGTACCCCACCATTGATTCTTCACACACCGCATGCTGGGAAGTGGCGTTGCAGAAAGTGCACAGTGTGGATGAGTAGAGGGTTAAAGGCACCTATACAAGATATCAGTTTTTCCTATGCACTAAGTGGTGTGTCATATCATAAGAAGTACTACACTATATTACTATTTTTGCCATTTTCCCCTTGTCCAAAACTTCGTGCTATGAGCGCTGGTTTCTTCTACAATTCTGACAAATATCGATTGCAAGTCTGAAGGAGAACAGACATCTCTGAAACCGGCAGAAGAAGCAAACTATTCAAGACCTTAATATATCCTTTTGTGATTTTATTATTATGTTGACAATACAATCAAAACCCAGAATGCTCAAACCATGACCTACTTTGAAACAATTTGTCTCAAACGATCTTATCCAGCGCACTTGATTTCATTACTATACAGCCAGCTCTCCTCCGATACCACTGATATACGTCAACCATACATGACAAAGTGGGAAACAGATTTAGATCAAGTCCTGGTCATATATTTGGGAAACAGCCAAAAAAACATCTGTATGCGTAACCTCAAGCGAAAGAGCATATAAAATCATATTTCGTTGGCACTGCACCCCAACACGCATCAGCAAATTTAGTGGTAACTCAGAACATGCCAATTGCTTCAGAGCATGTGGGGAACAAGGGTCCTTCCTACACACTTGGTGGTCTTGCGTAGTGGCCCAAGAATTCTGGAAAATGGTAACTTCTCTGCTCTCCGAGGTTCTACACAGCATGGTTCAGGCAACTCTGCACACATTTCTTTTAGGCATGAAAATCCATCATATAAATTTTAAACCCTCTCGCAAATTAGCTACACATATCCTGACAGCAGCAAGATCTCTTCTAGCAGCACATTGGAAAAAAACATAATTGCCAAGCCGGCAATCACTAATAGCCAAGGTAAACTGGACCCGAGCAATGGAAACGATCAGAGACAGATTGTTAGATAGGAGCTACGAAGGGGGGCTGGAGTGGTATCCATGGACTCAATACCTGGAAGGAATCCAAACTGAATCTAATATTAATGGAACCACCTGAGAGATGCAACTGACAATGGGTTGTCTGGTAATATTACACTGCAGCTAAAATAACTATGTCTTCCTTCATTTGTCTCCCCCCTTTCTTCTTCTTTCCCCCTCTGCTTCAGAGATTCCCCCCCTTATTATATTACTGTCAGCTGCAAGGTCATGGCACTGAAATAGAATATCCTGAGAGGTCACTGGAGGTGACCATTCATATAGGATTATACATGAGTCATCATAAAATAACCAGACTAGGTTAAGCATGCAGCTGAATACATGTTGTAATTTAATGCTTTTATTATTTGTTATAATGGAAACCAATAACATTTTTAAATATTAAAAAAAGAAAGTAATTGACTGCCTCAGGCATAGGTGGGGCAGGTAATATTTGTTTGACAGCTCAGATATGTAAAGACCTTTATAGAATGGATAGATGGATGGATGTTTTAATTAAAAAAAAAAAAGAATTTGGGTTCCATGTTTAATTTGCAAAGGACTTTCATTATTCAGCTTTTTATGTGTAGGTCCACTTTAATAGCAGTCTGCATATACAAACCTGCTTTTTGACTCCATTTAAGGGTTGAACTAATCCATGCAAATTACAGGTAGATAATTCACACCTTTTCTCCTCAAATCTCTCCAAAGATAGCAAGCCCCCAATTCCTGCTTACTACTTCCTGGCTAACTTACAGTCCCCTCCAGGCCCGGATTTGCGGCAAGGCCGCATAGGCCCGGGCCTAGGGCGGCAAAAAAATAGGGGCGGCATGCCGCCCAGCCGCATTATGGGGACGTTCGCGTCCCCGTTCAACTACACCAGCTGCTCCGGCGTTTATGCGCCGGCGTTTATACGCCGGCGCGCTGGGAAGGCGGGCGCTAGGACCACGCGGCCTAGGGGCACCCAGAAATTAAATCCGGCGCTGGTCCCCTCCATTTTACATAGGTAGTAATACCAGCACCTGCACTGACCGCAGCTTCTGTTATACTCCACATTTGCTGTGGTTCATAAAGCATTCTGTGAGAGACACCTTCTCACTAGGACATTTCCAGTCATGGTATCTAAATCTGTCACCATAAATTATCTAAAAAAATAAATAAAACTTTTTCCATACACTTCAGTATTGCATTATATTTGGTGACCAAATCTTGCAATCTAGAATAAACAAAAATACTAATTTCAAACTGTACTATATTCTATTGTAAATCTTAGTGACTGATGTAACAGCATTTGGGAAACGTTTGTAGTTAATTCAAAGCTCATTTTTCATTCAGATACTCTGAGATGTCATTTAAAGCCATTCAGGGATGAATGCTTTAAAGTATAGATGGTGCATACAGTATGTAGATTCCCTAAGGGAGCAGCTAGTGAATTATTAATGCCACTGCTTTTAAATATGAATCTTGTGTCGATAGTGATTCTGAATGATAGAAAATGCAGGCACACAGCACAATTCCCCAAAATGAGAATCTACATTTACATTTTTATTGTTTTCTAACAATGAAGTCAATAACATTTTCTCAATATATTACAGTAACTGAGCTCAGTGGAAGAACAACAGGTTTCTTCATTTTCACGTTGCACTTTCAAGTTAGCCATTGAAAAATTGCAGAAATGTGAGGTTAGGTCAGGACTCAGGAGTGCCCATACTTTAGGGACAGATTTATCAAGGGTCGAATTTTTAGGGGCAGATTTATCAAGGGTCGATTTTAGAGTTCATGGGAGTTTGTAAAAACTCCCATAAACTCTCATGAACTCGAAATTCGAATAAAAAAAATGACCAACCGGAATAATAAAAATAAATCGAATTTTCTCCGAAAAAAAAATCAATTGTCAACTCGATTTGCAAACAACTCCAAATTGATCCTAGGATATCCCCCATAGGCTAAAACAGCAATACAGCCGGTTTAAGGTGGCGAATTGTCGAATTCGAATTCTTAAAGGGACAGGGATAAATTTCCAAATTTCGACTTTGAATTCTTTTAAAAATTTGAATTGAATTTTAACTATTCCCTAATCGAATGTCACTAAAATAAACTCGAAAATTCGAAACTTCACTTCGACCTTTGATAAATCTGCCCCTTAGTGATGTCCCATTATGATCTACATCCATAAAACATTGTTAGCATTCTGTCCCATTGAAAATATTACTTACATATTCATTTATACCTTTGATATAAATGATTTATGAGAAAATGAATATTTAACAGACAACTATTTGTTATGTAAACTTATCATTATAAATATCTGAATGAAAAGCATGAAACAGGAGGGTGATTTAGACAAGCTGTTTGTTGACAGTGTCTGAGATCTACTGAATACTAGCTAAAGGTCTACTGGTAGATCCCGATCTACCTTTTGGGCACCCCTGGGTTAGGTGATACCTTTTATTGGCGAACCAAGTAAGTAAAAATGCAAGCTTTTGAGATGATGGTATTACATCTCTTTTTTAGGCTTAAAGATGTTACATGTACTGGAAGACATTTATACATACCAATACAGAGTAGGGTGGAGTTTACAAGGGTTGCATATTTACTATATTCCAATTCAGCATTCCACATAGCCTAATAAACAATAAATCAGTTAAATTAAAAATTTGTCAGTCATTTTAGGTCACAGGATTATATTTACAATAGAGACATTTTTATGCCATACACATATTTACATGACCAGCCATGGCATACAGAAACACGTTTGAAGTTGAAATCAGTCCAGAAAGGCTCCCCACCACTACACTTTTGAGCGGTATATATCATAAAAAGTGCAGGAACTAGGGCTAGGCAGAAGAGGCAGCTGCCTAGGGCGGAATGATTGGGGGGTGCTGGGAAGCTGCCTCTTCTGCCTACCCCTAGACCGGACTGGACTCTTGCACTTGCGAATGCCGCTGGCAAGCATGCGCCCACGAACGCTGAAGCCGCGCATGCGTGCGAGAGCACAGTAGCTGCGTGTGAGAGTGCCACAGCCGTGCATGCGTGTGAGACGTAGATGGGGGCGAGCTGGCCGGCTAAGCTGCCTGGGGCGCCCGGCCGGCCAGGCCCGCCTCTGATAATAAAAGCATCTATACAGGCATCAGATTTTCACTTATTTGACACATCAAGGTTGAAAATAAATAAAGCACATGGCAGCAGGTTTTCTGGTGCAAAGTCGTTATAAAAAAAAAAACATAAGCCTTTAGTTAAAGACCAAACTAAATGCTTGGGAAAAAAAAACTTCACCTATATTCACAAACTTTGGGAGCACGATTCTCAACAATCTTAAGAAATAATTTAAATGTATTTGATGTGCAGGCTCTGTATACATGTAATAGATATAAACTTCTCCAACATCAGTGGTTGCCAAACCACTGGACTTGCAGGATTCTTTTATAGCAGGTATTGGGCTGAGAAATGAGTGTATTGCTTAGGCTATGGACACACGGATTTTGTCCGCATTTTCAGCATGGTTTGCTCCTTGGTTTTTAAAAAAATTCGACTGCTGCGTAGCAGTTTCAAGTTAAGGCAATGGCACTTCCACTAGTGTATTTATGCAGCGGTCGGCTTTTTTAAAAAACGTGCCGCAGACCGCAGCAAAAATCTGCACGTGTGCCCATAGCCTTATGAGCTGCCGTTATTCAAAAAGGCATCCCATTCTCAGCAAGAAAATCAATATGATATGGGATAAGATATTGGAATATGTTTCATATCACAATACTATGGGGCCAATTTACAGCTGTGGATGCAGTGGTCAACCTGCGCTTTCCCCGCAGTAAGCTGCATCTAAAACCACTTTCATTAAAGGTACAGTACCTGCATCCAAATGCATTCTTTACACTTCCATATAGTTGCATTTAGTGCCACTCATTCCTTCCTGCCTTCTGTTTGAAATCGAGCACTGCTGGGCCTATTGACACAGGGTGCTCAGGGAACCGTCCTGGTCAGGAGATGGCGATAACACCAGGGTACCCTTATGGCCTTACTAAAGCAAATAAAGTACCGTGTTGCATAAAAAAGTGCAGTGAGGGATGACAAAATAATAATTTGCCTCTTTATATTTCCCTGGTAAAGTCTAACCTTGAGTATGCAGAGCAATTTTAGGCCCAAGTCCTTAAAGTCGTCTTCTACCCCAAAAATAGTGAAAGAAAGTACACCAAAAAAATTGCCCATACACATTAATTTAGAAATATCAGTGGTTTAAAAGTTATTTATAAACATAATTGTCTCCAACATCAGTGGTTGCCAAACCACTGGACTTGCAGGATTCTTTTATAGCAGGTATTGGGCTGAGAAATTAGTGTATTGCTTAGGCTATGGACACACGGAGTACACCAAAAAACTTGCCAATATAAATTAATTTAAAAATATCAGTGGTTTAAACGTTATTTGTAAACATAATTGCTGGTTAATGCAGTGTTTATCCCTTTTTGTTCATTGGGTCTAAAGCTGGCCATATATGTAAAGATCCGCTTGTTCGGTGACCTCAAAGAGATACATCTTCAGAAGGAAAACATAGAAGTGTTCTGATGTTGCTCTGCTCAGGAATGAGATCGGAAAAGGCATCTGAAGCGTCTTATCTCTTTCCAGAGTAAAGCAACATCAGAACATTTCTCTGTTTTCCTTCTGAAGGTATACAGTATCTCTTTGATTGTACAGTTACAAGAACTGAAAAGCAGGTGGTGATGTTGTTACAAAATTCAATATATTGGCACAAAAAGTAAATAGCTCTGTAAATTTTAAAAGTTCTTATAAAAGCACCCTGTACAATTTTCCATTTTTTACATTAAAAAGTTTACTTATCCTTTACTGCCATTAATTAAGGGGAATTCGGATGACTTTTTGGACATGCATAATATTGATTTTCCATACATTTATTTTATGAGACACTTGGGGGCCTATTTATTAAACCTCAATTTTTTTTGGTCAAGTTTTTAGAGGAAAAAACAAAAGCTTGAAGTTTTCGAGATTTATTATGCTCTGAAGCTGCTAAAAATTTGAATCTGAAAATACTCCAGCTAAAACCTGTCGAAATCAAGTGGAAGTCAATGGCAGATGATCCCTTTAACAATTGTTTTTTACCTTCAGGATTCCTGATCATTTCGGGCAGATTGCACTGTTTTTTGTTTGACAATTCAATAAATCAAAGCTCTAAGGTGACAATCCGATGAGTCGAGTTTTCTGAATTCGTACACTTCAAATTAACACTCGATTTTGTCATGACTTTTTGTTGCACCAAATTTTTTGAGAAGATTTATTGGTAAGGGATTCAGGTTTGGGAGTTTGATCACATTTTCTTTTTTTAATAAAGTGAGAAAAAGTCACGTTTTAGTAAATAACCCCCATAATGTATGCTCATACAGGTATGGGATCCTTATCCGAAAACCTATTATCTAAAAAGATTTTTATCTTTACAGGAAGGCCATCTCCCATATAGAGTCTATTTTAAGCAAATAATTCAAATTTTAAAAAATGACTTTCTTTTTCTCTGTAATAATAAAAAATTTCACTCTAGCAAACTGTGGCGATCTTAAACTTCACTCTTTGATAAATATATCCCATTGATCTAGTATTCTACACCTCATTTATAACCACAGACACAATCAGGGTAAACAGGGTAAGAGAATGCACCTTCCTATTTATACAAATACTGTATATTGGTTAAGAAAAATGACATGGACTTTTCTGTTTCACTATCAATGAAATAAGGCTTGGGATGATAGTTTGTTGAGTTAGCTGTATGGAAAGCAGGCAAATAAGCCATAACTACTGTTTTCATAACGGCCAAGTAAGCTCATTTCTTCTCTTCTGCCAAAAATACACTAAAACATATATTAATATAAATACATAGCTCCCTCCAACAGAAGGTTTCATTGGAATGGCATTAGCATATACACTATCAAGGAAATGGAAATAGTACAGAAGCCAACTATCAAAATGCCAAAAAACACCAGTTGTGCAACAAAAATAATACCTAGCACCTTAAACTTTGCCTTGAAAGAAGTGGTATATGTTTATGGGAATTCACGTTTATTTTTGTGCTATTTGGCAAGTTTTGCAGATCTAACAATTTCAGTAAATACTTCATATTGGCAAATGTATGTCTAAGATAGAATGGAACACCTTTGATTTCACCAATTAAAAGAGATGCCTGATATAATGTAAAAAAAAATATTTTTTTATTTTTGTCCTGCTGGGCATCATATGCAAATATTCAGTGTGAATGCTTATTGTTAAATATTTTCAATCAACAATTACCCAAGATAAACAGTAGTTTCATATTGGCCTGGTGTCTCCAAATATCGTACTTTCTATCACTTTGCAGTATCTTTAAAAAAAATTACCATTTTATGAAGGGAATGAACTTCTCATAAATCATTTCATATCAAACAGCACAGTGTATGGTAAATGTCAAGAATATGTCATACAGTGGATGATTTGTCACCTTCTAGAAGTCTAAAGGAAAGGAATTGTTTGCGAGAAGATTGACATTATAGCCTAAGTACTATCAATTTTAGTAAGACATACCCAAATAAAAATAGTTTTCTTCCATTAAGCAGATGTCACATGTGAATAGAATAGACTTTTTAAAATAATCTGAAAATCCAATTTATACAAAACATTTTCTGTATTTTTACCAATCAAGTAAAGGAAGAAGACATCTTTCAACTTAATGTGTTGCATGCAAGCAGATTACCTTGCATTGAATCAATATACCTAGGGTGGTTATTTACTAAAATTTAACTTTTTCTCACTAGAAAATTTCTTTTGACCAAACTCCCAAACCCGAATCCCCTTAATTTACCATGAAAACTTCCTGAAAAAAGGTTGTGAGAAAAAGTCACAACAAAATCGAGAGTCAATTCAAATCGTGCAACTTTTTCAAATTGATACCCCAAAAACTTGACTTTATCGAACTGTTGCTGCAACAACTCAATTTTATTGGATTATCGAACAAAAACCAGAGCAAACAGCTTGCAATGATCAAGAATCCTGAAGGTTAAAAACACAATTCCAATTTTAAAAGGGAACATCTGCCATTGACTTCTATATGATTTCGACCGGTTTTATCTGGAGGATTTTTGGATTTGGATTTTAAACAACCTCAGAGCATAATAAACCTCGAAAAAAAAGCTTTTAGCAAATAATCCCCCTAATCTAGGGACATAAAATCCTATGGAGATGCCACTAGAAAAAAATAGCTGTATTTTTATAGTTAAGGAAACTGTAATTATAATTAGTAAATTAAGACAATTTACTGATAGAACCCTACACAGAACATTGCTCATTCACATCCTAACACTGAGGATGCTTAGTTTAAAAGCTACCAATTAATGATTAAAATAAAATTGTATAATTGTTTAGACTGCCCACAGAAACCCGTGCACAAAGCACTAGTGTCTAGCCCACGTACACGGCGACCTGCATTTTTCACCTAACGCAGGTAAAAATGTTTTAAATAGCACTGTTATGTGTAATTGCCAGATCTGCTTGGTTTGGCAGTTTGGGTCTAACCTACCCTCTTGTAGTTCTTCATGCTTTTATGCATGATTAATAGTTGCCTTGAAAAAGCTCAGAATCGTTTGGTATTGTAGTCTTTTTAGTAAACAAGTTCCAAGTGGATGCCAGCCTATTGCAGGTCCATAAATAAAAGGACAAAATGTTATTTTTGGTTTTTTTCATCAATAACTTCCTAATTTCTTTTACTGACATATTAGTTAATCTACATTTTCACAGTACGCAACCAGCAAGAGAGTCTAATTAGTAATGTATTAACTATCAGTTGATTGCAAATATGAAGTATACATAAGTCTTTAGAAAGATTTACAACAAACGACCACCCCCTTACATTTTCTTTGTCCATTTACAAATGTGTTGCACTTTACAAAATAAATCTGAAACTCCTTAATTTTCATGTGTCCGCTGTATTACTTTATTGACAAATAAAATACATCTGAACTATTAAGTGAATTCTGGCAAATGATTGCCAGTAGCCCTTTCCATCCCCAACGGTGTAAGCTGGGATACAGAGGGTATATATATATAAAATCATAAATGATCAAATACCGAACAATCATGCCAAGTAGGAATTATAAACATCCACAAACTGGCTTAAACGCTATTAAACTTAACTGCTATCTATTGGTTTTGTATATACTGTCCCATTTGGTATTCCAAAACCCAGAACAGCAGCCAAGGTTCTAGTCATGGGTCACGATTCTGCCTATAACAGCAGCCTTTTGCTTTGGGAGAAGCCGTTCACTACTCAGATGCCGCCAGGTCTTAAAGTGAGAGAACCAAGGCAAGATTTCTTGGCAGACAAGGGAACCATAACCAGGGTCTCTCCTCAGGACCATTTCCAGTGTACTAGATATTTTGCAATTTACCTCTGGAAAGGTGGGAATCCACTAACCTCTGTACCAGGCTGACCTTCAACCAAAATCAGAGGAGGGGTAGAATTCTGATGAACAGCTCTGGTAGACGTTAACAAAGAAACATGAAAAGTGCTATAAATTCAGGAGGAAGTTCTAAGCAGACAATGTTGGGATTAATGATTTCAAATACAGAAAATGGACAAATGAATTTGGGCCTAGCTTGGTGGATGTTACTTTTAATGTAATGTTCTTGGAAGATAACCAGACCGTATCACCAACCTAATACTCAGTTGAGACACTTTACGATGGCTATTAGAGGCAGCTATTGCAAAAGATAACGAGTTTTGAACCTTTTGCCAAATCTTAGTAAAGTGGTCAACCAAATAGTTGGCAGCAGGAACATCTGAGGAATGACCAGAAAATGAAAAGGCTCTAGGATGATAGCCAAAAACAGTAAAGAACTGAGATTCTCTAGTGGACAATTGAGTAGTATTATTAAATGCAAACTCAGCCCACAGAAGAAAATTTGTCCAAACCGATAAGTAGAGATGTAACACCTGAGAATTTGATCCAATGATTTTGTCCTTTCTGTCTGGCTGTAAGTTTGTGGATGATGTGCAGAGGAAAAAGACAAATCAGTGCCCATGAGTGAATAAAAAGCCCACCAGAACCTTGACACAAGTTAAACTCCCCAATCATAAACAATGTTCAATGGAACCCCATGAAGCTTAGATATATTAGATAGGAAGAGTTCAGAAAGAGACTTAGCAGAGAGGAGGGTGGTATGGGTAATAGCATGAGACATTTTACTTAATTGGTCCACTACCACCCACATAACAGTAATCCCTTTAGAGGGAGGTAATTCGACAATGAAATTAATGGAGATACGGGTCCATGGATTTTCAGGAATAGGATGTGACTGTAACAGACCCTGAGGCAAAGACCTGGAAGGTTTAGAATGTTGACAAACTGGACAAGAATCAATATAATTACCAACACCTGTTTTAATGTTGGCCACGAGAAGTTTCACTGGGACCTGGATGCCCGGATACCTTAGAATTGTAAGACTCCAACAGTACTGCCTCGGATAGGTTTTCTGGAACAAAGAGTTTGCCCAGATGTACATTAGGAGGTAAATAAACCTGGGCTTCAGACAAAGAGGAATACAGATATAGACTCAATGCTGCTACAATCAGTTCCTTAAAGACAATAGAATCAGGTTCAGATTTCTCTTTAGGACTTCTGAAAGGGTCATCTGTCTTAGCATTACTTTCCCAGAGCCTGTACATTATGATAAAGTTAAAGTAAGTTAAAAATAATATCCACCTTGCCTGTCTGTCATTTAAGTGCTAAGCAGATTCGATATACAACAGATTTTTATGATTGGTGAACACAGTAACTACATGTACCTACATAGCACCCTCCAAAAGATATCTTATCTTTTTAAATGCCCATTTAATGGCTAGCAATTACCTGTAACCAATGTCATAATTGATCTCCATGGAATAAAACTTCCTTGAAAAAAGCGCAGGGGTGAATTTTACTGGTAACAGAGTGTTGCTGTGATAACACTGTTCCTGCACCAATCTTAGAAGCATCAATTTCTACTAAGAAAGGAAGAGTAAAATTATGATGCCGAAGTACCGGAGCAGAAGTGAATACTTCCTTCAGTTGTTCAAAAGCTCTCACAGTCTCTTTAGACTAAACACTTGGATCTGCCCTATTTCGGGTTAAGGCAGTGATTGAAGCCACCAGAATGAAAATTGCCTGTAATAGTTGGCAAAGCCAAAAAATCTTTGAATGGCTTGCAAATAAAGGGGTTGCACTCAATCTAAAATTGCCTGCACCTTGGCTGGCTCCATCTCCAAGCCCTTTTGCAAAATGATATACCCCAGACAATGAATAGAAGGTACCCTTCAAAATACATTTTTCAAACTTGCCATGAAGCTGATTTTGCCCTAACCTATGTAACAGCTTCTGAACATGGGCATGATGGTCTGTTAAATTAGAAGAAAAAATTAAAATATCATATGTGTAAAGCACAACATAGCAACCTAGAAGGTCATGGAAGATAGTGTTTATGAATTCCTGGGAGACGGCTGTGGTGTTACATAAACCAAAACGACATTACTAAATATTCATAACGACCATCATGAGTGTTAAAGGCCGACTTCCTTCCCTGATTTTAATTAAATTATATACATCTCTCAGAAATTAGAAAAGACTGTGGCACCCTTAACACTATCAGGGTTTAGAAATCAAAGGAAGGGGGTAATAATTCTTGACCGTGATTTTATTCAAACCTCTGTGATCAATGCATGGCCTCAGGCCACCATCTTTTTTTCTCTACGAAAAAGAAGGCAGCAGTCGCAGGAGAGGAGGAAGGCCTTTTAACCCTCTTTCCAGATTTTCCTTAATATACTCCTCCATGGCCTGAGGCTCAGGGTGAGAAAGAGGGTAAGTCCTACCTCTAGAGGAGCCTGTAATAAAATCAATAGCACAGTCATAAGGCTTGTGCAGAAGAAGGGTCTTGGCAGCTTTTTTAGAGAAAATGTCTGCGAAAGAGGAATGACAAGAGATTGACACTTCTACAGATGTAGCAGCAAGAACTTGGGAGGTTTTAGACATAAAACCTCACAATTTATTCCCCAATGAAGAATCTTGTTAGAAAGCCAAACCACTCGGGGATTGTGTTTTTGTAACCACGGGAGACCTAAAATCACAGGAGCGCAAGAACAATTAATAATGAAAAAAGATTAGTTATTCTGAGTTATTAGAACCCATGGACATGATAAGATTTTTGGATTTGGAAGACACTAACACACATCCTAAAGAGCTTGCATCGATAGCCAATAACTTAACTGATGGAACATAGGGTAGTGTGGGTATACCATGTCTCTGAGCAAAATTAATATCTAGAAAATTCCCTGCTCCTGTTTTGTGACAGTTGTCACGAAAATTCCCTCTATCCCTATAATGCAGGCATAACCCATTAGCTGCATGTGCTATTTTTCTTCAAAGGACAACTGGGTGCAGGCCAATTGCATGGGTTCCTTTGAAACTCTAGGGGCTGAGACTACAGGTTTGGGTGCCAACTCTGAGGGGATATTATAAGGGGTAGCATACCCCCTGGTCTTTTCTGACATCTCTCCCTATGCATCCTATCAATTTGTATAGCGAGGTGCATTACGGAATCACAGAGTACGTTGGAAAGGTTGAAAAGCACCCCTTTTTTTAACCTCCCCCCAGAATACCCAATAAAGAACACATTCATGTGGCTTACATTGGAAGAAATAGGCAGAAGCAACTTTATTCCAACCACCCTAATAACAGTAAAATGCTGACTCAAAAAACTGTCAGTCACTAATATGTCAACTTTAAAACAATTCTTACGTACGATTAAATGTGGCCCACCTCTGTTACCATCTCAGCAGGTGGCCATTCACCTTCCTGAGCTCTGTCTTTTACAACCAGGCCCCAGAGCTTGAACTTATTTCTTCATTTTTGCCTTAAGTCACTGCAACATAAATTTAACGATATAATAATGTTTAACATTAGGGTGGGTTAAGCTCCTCTTCCTTCACCTCTCGTGGTTGCCACCACAGGAGGAACTGAAGAAAGCTGCTGACCAATCAGTGAGTGTGTGGGAGGGGCTACTGTGCATCACCTGCATCACCTGTGATTGGTGCCCCTTAGATCTGGCTTCCTATTGGCTGCCGACCTCCCTATGCTTGCTATGATGCCAAGCGCAGCTCTGCTTTTCAGAGCAGGAAACTTAACATGGCTATTTTAATAGCACAGCTAGCCCCACCATGAACTGACTATGTAGGGCAGTATAATTCCAGCCTGTCTCTACCGCCCATCAGCGAAATTTAAAACAATAATCATGAGCCCCCTGTTTACCCTGCCTGAGGTTACAGATTGTGTAAAAAGACAGAACAATCAAGGCTGTCATAGATAATTAACAAAACACCAAGGGGAGACCGATCCAGCTCTACGCTATTCCCCCAAGCCAGGTGGGAATAGCGTAGAGCCAGTGTCCCCGCTGTAGCATATCATCAGCTGAAAATATGGACGGCACTTCTGGACAAGATTTTTATTGGCAGGTTTGCTGTACAATGCCTAACGCGTTTCGGGAATGGATCCCTTAATCATAGGCTAACGTTCAATAACACACAGCTGTTCTTTTATACAGTTGAATCTAGTGACCCCTTGTGGGCAATCTAAAAAGATGATAGGTTAATTCAAACATTTTAAAACCATTGTTACTGAAAGTAAAAAAGTTTAAATTACATAATTAAAATCAATGTTGTTCGTTTCACTCATAATACAACCGAACCCTATTGTACATGTTATTTATCTGTGCTATAGGCAAAAGTCGGACCTTACCAATAAATTACTTTTTTCTGTTATTAGGATTACAGCATCCTTGGTAAATCCTCCAGCATATATATATCTTCAAGTTTTTTAATTATTTTGTTTTATTTTTTATATTAATTATTTTTGTTTTAAGGAACTATCAAGATAGAATTTTTTTCATCAAATTTCTCATTATAAATAAGTCAATGAGTACTATCCAGGTTTCTCTACTAGTGCCTCGGGACCTATTTTTAATATAGATAACTTATATTGTGTCTGTAGTTGAGACCACTTGGTCTTCTGATGTCTAATTTTAGGATCCAAAATGCCTCCCTAAGATTAAGTTGTGGGACATATCGCCGCCTCTAGTGGAAGATTTCACCTGCTCAATTACTTTGACTTTTAAGTATTTTATCCCATTGGGGGAGCATGTTGTGAAATGTTTACCCACTGGAGTAGTATCTTCCTTGTTGGTGATGGACCTAATGTGCTCCCTTATTCTGTTCTTAAGACTTCGAGTGGTGCGGCCTACGTACTGTTTACAGCAGTGTCCACACTCCAATAAATAAACAACATTTCTAATATTACAATTGTAGAAGCCTCTATTTTGAAACACATGCCCAGTAATATTAGATTTAAACTCAGTCCCTGTGGAGATCACTTTGCGTGTCTTACATATTGTAGCCCCACATCTGTGTGACATCTAGACGACAATTAAATGATTCAGAAACATACACTACTTTTGGTGGGAGCAGTGCAGCATCTATGGATGTGATAACCCCTTTCAAAAGCACATTATTTGGTATGGTAGATACATTGACGACCTGCTGTTTATATGGGAGGGCATGGCTGACTCCATACAGGAGTTTCGCAAATATCTTAATGATAATTTATACAACCTTCAATTTTCACTGTCACATCACAGGGAAGAAATTAATTTTTAAGACCTGAAATTCTCCAAACGGGACACATCGACACAGAAATCTTCTGGAAGCACACGGCGGGAAACACGATATTCCAATCAAACAGTTGTCACCCTAAACACATCTTAAACAGTATCCCTTACGGTCAATTTGTTAGATACCGGAGAAACTGTAGCCAGGATGAAACATATAGGGAACATTCCAAACAACTAGGAGACAGACTGCATAGTAGAGGATATTCTAGAAAGTTGATTAGAACTTCATATGAGAAGGCCAATACGACATCCATATCTGATAAGATAAACAAAAGGACCAATAAAAAACAGCTAGAAACAACCGGGAAAGAAAAACAGAAAATATTTTTTATAACAGTACAGTGAGGAATACAAACAAATTTGCAGTATAATAAGGAAATACTTACCTGTTTTAAATGGTGACAGAGATTCTGTCTCAGACTGATGTGAAATTTGTCTCAAAAAAGGCACCGAGGCAAGTTCCTTCAGTTCGACTAAATTCAATTGGCAATTGGTTGTCAGTCAAGGGCACACACAGATGTGGGGCCACAATATGTAAGATGTGCAAAGTGATCTCCACAAGGACTGAGTTTAAAT
Source organism: Xenopus laevis (assembly GCF_017654675.1). Classification (NCBI taxonomy): domain Eukaryota; kingdom Metazoa; phylum Chordata; class Amphibia; order Anura; family Pipidae; genus Xenopus; species Xenopus laevis. The sequence continues at coordinate 46,996,895 of NC_054382.1, forward strand.
CTAATATTACTGGGCATGTGTTTCAAATCAGATGCTTCTACAATTGTAATACTAGAAATGTTGTTTATATATTGGAGTGTGGACACTGCTGTAAACAGTACTGCACCACTCGAAGTCTAAAGGACAGAATAAGGGAGCAGATTAGGTCCATCGCCAACAAGGAAGAAACTACTCCCATGGGCAAACATTTCACAACATGCTCTCCCAATGGGATAAAAGATTTAAAAGTCAAAGTAATTGAGCAGGTGAAATCTTCCTCTAGAGGCGGCGATATGACCCACAAATTAAATCTTAGGGAGGCATTTTGGATCCTGAAATTAGATACCGAAGACTAAGTGGTCTCAACTACAGACACAATATAAGTTATCTATATTAAAAATAGGTCACGAGGCACTAGTAGAGAAACCTGGATAGTACTCATTGAGTTATTTATACTGAGAAAATTTACAAAAAAATTCCCTTCTTCCTCCTATCTTGATAGTTCCCTAAAACTTCAAAAGTGTGAAAAAATAAATAATATAAAATATAAAACAAAATAATTCAAAGATTTGAAGATATATATATACTGGAGGACTTACCAAGGACTCTGTAATCCTAATAACAGAAAAAAGTAATTTATTGGTAAGGTCCGACTTTTGCCTATTGCACAGATAAAAAACATGTGCAATACGGTTCGTTGTATTATGAGTGAAGCGAAATAACAACATTGTATAAGGCTTTATGCAGATCAATTAGTAGAAGAGGGTTCACAAGCAGCTTCCACCAGCGACAGACTAACCTGAAGATGAAACAGGAAGAATGCGCTGTGAAAAGAGGCCGGAGAGTCCGGACGAAGTAACAAGAGTATGAAGGCTGAGGTCAAACAGGTCCGGGTCAGAGACAAGCAGCTCAGATTCCTAAACTGAGTCAGGCCGAGGTCAGATGCAGGCAGATTAGGTTCGTAGTCAATATCAGGCCGAGGTCGGGTGCAGGCAGAGTTCAAGCGAGTCAGGAATAGCCGGGTCAACAACAGAAGATCAAATATATAACGCTGGGGTCTCTTGGAAATGAACTAAGATAACCTAGCAGTTTGTTTGTATGTCAACTGAGTTGATATAGGCCTGGCGTGAACTCGCATGCGCAAAAACGGCGGGCGACGCAACGCACGCACGAACATACGCACGCGCGCAAAGACGCGCGCGCGACAATGCGCACGCTTGCGCACAAGCGCGCTTTTGCCCGCGACTGTGACAAACTACTTGCCTGCAAGGACGGACAGAGCCAGACATCCCTTCCACACAACAGTGAGTAGCCTTACACATTGATTTTAATTATGTAATTTTAACTTTTTTTACTTTCAATAACAATGGTTAAAATGTTTAAATAAACCTAGCACCTTTTTAGATTGCCCACTAGGGGGTCACTAGATTCAACTTTATAAAAGAACAGCTATGTGTTATTGAAGTTAGCCTATGATTAAGGGATCCATTCCCAAAACGCATTAGGCATTGTAAATCTGCCAATAAAAACCTTGTCCAGAAGTGCCGTCCATATTTTCAGTTGATGTCATAGATAATTGCCATGGCCTTGAAGAAGGCATTGAGACAGAGAGACAGGCTGAATCAGAAGGGGATAGGCTAAATACCCACAGCTGTGAGTCCTTCTGGAGTAGGATGATGACAACATTTACCCCGGACTCCTTAGTGGTGGTGGTAAAAGCAGATTTTCTAATTGGACCAGTGTTGTTAATGGAGTACTGCATGGCTCTTTGCTGGGTCCTTTGCTTTTAAACTTGTTTATTAATGATCTGGAGCTGGGCATTGAAAGTACTGTTTCTGTTTTTGTTGACGATATTAAATTGTGCAGAACTATAAATTTCAAGCAAGATGCTGCCACATTGTAGTGATCTGAATAACCTGGAAAACTGAGCAGCAAACTGGAAAATGAGATTCAACGTTGTTAAATGCAAAAAAGTACATTGGAAGAAATAATATAAATGTGATTGATACACTAAGGGGGTGATTTATCAATGTTCGAATTAGAATATTTGCCACAATTCAAAATTTTTTGCAGAAAAGCTTACAAATTATATTTTCAAAAACTCGAATGTTTGGTATTTATTAAGCATAAAAAACTTGAAAAACTCGAATGTAAAACGTCACTATCTAAAAGCTTGCATCTTCATGCAGACGTCAATGGGATTTGTCCTAGGCTTAATTCAAGCTATCATGTTAATTCAAGATTTTCCTGTTTTTTTGAGCTTGTAAACTCACAGTTCTAGTTTTTTTTTTGTTTTCTTGTAGACAAAAAAATAGATAGCGGAGGTTCTTTTTCCCATAAAAGCATAAAAGAGCACCAGAGGCCATTCCTTTAGACTAGTGGAACAGAACTTTCATTTGTAACAGTTTAGGTCAGGCATGTCCAAAGTGCGGCCCGTCGGCCAATTGCGGCCCTTTTTCAAATTTACACCGGCCCTCAGCCTCCATCATGAAATTAATAATAATGAGGCCCCCCAGCACAGTGCGATCAGGAATCCCATAGCAGTAATATTAAGGCACATAAGTGAAATGATCTGCCACTTGGTCTATACTGCTGCCTGTGTGCTTAAGGTGTTAGCAATAGACATGTACTGGCACATAGAGGCGCGCTGTTTTCGAATACTTCTTTAGGGCTGAAGGTGTCAATAGACGTACTGACGTGCCAGTACAGTGAACTAAAGAAGTATGGCGTCACTACGTTCCAATATGTGTCTATTGCTAACACCTTCAGCACACAGGCAGCAGTATAGACCAAGGGGCAGATCATTTCACTAATGTGCCCAAATATTACTGCTACGATTACTCGATTCCTGTAATTTAATGTTAATGGTTCAAAGAATGTCGAGCTGAATGGTCGGCCCCCACACATTTTCACCTGACCAAATCTGGCCCTCGTTGCAAAAAGTTTGGGCACCCCTGGTTTAGGTGGTTCTTCACAGTAAGGGCATTTGGAATTCCCTGTCGAGTCATGTTGTGCTGGAAGATTCTATTAATGCTTTAAGAGGGGCTTAGATGATTTCTTGGACAAACTTAATATAATTAATTTGCTATGTTGATATTAAAATCTACAATTAGTATAGATATTGGTACAGGTATGGGATCTGCTATCCAGAATGCTCGGGACCTGGGATTTTCCGGATAAAGTATCTTTTCTAATTTGGATCTCCATGCATTAAGTCTACTAAAAAATAATTTGAACATTAATTTAATCCAATAGGATTGTTTTGCCTCCAAAGAGGATTAATTATATCTTAGTCAGGCTCAAGTACAACATACTGTTTTATTATTACAGAGAAACAGGGAATATTTTTTTAAAATTTGAATCATTTCATTGGAGGGGTTGAACTTGATGGACTGTGGCGGTTTTCCAACCCCACTTAAATATGTAACTATATAACTATGTGAGGCTTTTTAAACCCAATTTAATCATGTAATGATGCTGCATATTCTTTGAGAAAAATAAACTGTAAATGTTTGAAAATAAATATATATAGTGAGAGTAAGTTTTTCTGCTGGAAGGCATTCTTTTTTGATATTTGAACAATTATTCTCCCCGGCCATAGTTTTTTTTTCTTTTTAAATTCCTGAAGTCTCCAAAGCGTTCTGTAACAAGAACAGCTTTTATCCAGGTCAGCCTGAATTTCACCCATTACCCTTAAACTGTGGTATGCTCATAAACCATATCCTTTCAAGCTAACCTATGTCTCTGTATTTTGTTCTGACAAGATAAAAGAGTCACAAATAGATATAATTCCAGAATATGTACATATATTTATATATATATATATATCACCATTAAAACAGAAAGTGAATTGTTTGTACAGAAAATAACTTTCCATTACTTTTTTTTACCTCTTTTTAAAATACTTGACTACAGTGACATCTTGTGGTATTAAACAATCACTAACTATTGCAATTAAACATAACAATGTAATAATCACATAGATACTACTGTTATTACAATAGTTTTTCTATTGACATAGTCACATCTTCATCAATTAATGGCAGCTAACAGCATAATTACAAATTTACAGTGAGAATCTGCTTAGCACCTTTAAGTCAGCTCTCCTACAGATAAATAGCCAAAGGAAATAATTGTGTCATTTTGGCTTGCCAGTAATCAAACAACAAGAGGACTTGTTCATGTGTTTAGTTTCAAAGAAATGTGTTTAATCCTAAACACATAAATAGAGAGCCAGGTGCACAAAAACATGCAATTTTCTTGTTGCCTCCATAGAAAAGCTGGCCAATTATAATACAGTTGTGCACTCCTCTCATGAACGATTGTAATACAGTTTATCCATCTGATTTCCACATTTAATCCAAGAACAAGAGGCAGAAAATGAAACCATAGTAAAGCAAGCAACATCTTTGGATCTGTGAAGATTTTTCCTACATGTATCTATCGAGAGAGTTCAGAGTAAGAACTCTGATGTTTATATAACTGCATTGGTAGAACAAAGGTGGGTTTATTAACATAAACCCTCCATGGCCCCAGAAAATGTAACCATAGAAACACAACTGGACCATAGCTTCAGTTCTTAACTAGTGGTATTAACAATGATGTATGTACTTCTGCATTGTTGTGCTTGCACAGTATACTGCCAACATAAAGATCTGACCACTTACAAGAGGTAAAGTTGTCCTACTCGTTACCTTCTTACAATCTAAAAGGAGCATTATTTTTAAGAATCTTTTAACAACCCAGGGGTTGGACTTCTCACCATATGCTTGGGTTCCATAATAGACCTGCCTATACAGTCCAGTATGTACCTTTAATGGCTGGTGGGATATTTTTCTTCAGATCAGTCAATAGGGCTAAATTTTGAACTTAAAGGGGAAGGAAACCTAGTTGGCGCAAAAACCTTCCCCCCGTCCCGTGTGTTGCCCACCCTTCCTCCTCCCCCCTGGCCTACCCGTCCCGCTGGGCAAATGCCCCTAACTTGTTACTTACCCTTCTGCGCAGGTCCAGTCCAGGGAGTTCACAGGCGACATCTTCTTCCACACGATCTTCTTCCTGCTTTGACCGGCGCATGCACAGTAGGAGCATTTTGCCGGTACGATCTACTGCGCAAAACGCAGTTCAAAGCAGGCATTTGCCCAGCGGGACGGGTAAACCGGGGGGAGGAGGAAGGGTGGGCAACACACGGGAGGGGGGAAGGTTTTTGCGCCAACTAGGTTTCCATCCCCTTTAAAGGCAGGAAACAAAGTGCAAAGATCATATGCATTTGCTAGAGTGTGTAAACATTTGGCTGCTCTCATGAATGCAGGTCTGCCAGTGTTCAGCAGTACTGTATTCATTAGGGACTGGCCAAGGGAAGGAATTAGGCATCTCCCTCACCAGCCCCATAGTTATTCAAATCCACTTCTGTCCTACATCTGTCTATTATCTCATGCTGACACGATTTTAAAATAAATTCAAAGATTTTCACTATTATATATGGCAGATTAACTGCTTGATCATTCCATTACTATCCATTAATTAATGGTATGGAAGCAGTGTAATGTCAATCACAAGGTACAAATACCTAGTGCAATTTAGTCTATAAGGTTCAGAAAATGCAATGTAAATAAAACTTGATATGACTTAATTATTCTATTGAGCCATTTGGAGCTTTATTAAACTTCCATTGTATGAACAGTTCTTTATGGATTACTTTCGCTGGCTAAACACCAGTATTTTTTTACTATTACACCAGTGATGTCAAACAAGGGTTCAAAATAAAACCATCATAGGCCGAGGGTGATTTTTTTGTTTGGGTAGGCTAAGTCTAATATTACATCAGCAGTTTCTTCACCTGTGATGTTCCCCTGGTGGGAAGCAACTGATTCAGTCCCATATTACAAGTACTGGCAACAGTTGTAATTCACCTGTTTTAACAGACAGGGTGGATTTTTGTGTTAAAAGACACTACAACTGAATTTTGTCCCATACATGGGCTGACTTAAGAGCTAACTGATGGGTAAGTACTAAGTCCTTTTCCACTTGACATGGACAAAGCCCAGACTAATAAAATAATATGCATAGCACTATTTTATTATCAAAAGTTCAGTTCATCCACGTTACTGGAAATCAGGGCTTATGATTGGGTTGTTTTAAATAAAGCATGTTTTTGGTCTACTTTCACATAAAACACATGGGATATCTTAAACAAAAGGGAAAGGATCCGAACCAGCCAATTACCACCACTTCCGTCCAATGAAGAATTATAAACAGCAAACAGGTTTGGTAAAAACTGGTTCAAAAACAGAGCTTATCTGCAAAACTCAGGTGCTTTATTTTCACTACATGTTTTGAGCGGAAAAAAAGAAAAGAGCTCTCCACTCGAAACATGTAGTGAAAATGAAGCACCTGAATTTTGGAGCTAAGTTCTGTTTTTTACCAGTTTTTTTACAACATAAGGGATATGTTAACTGTCATTTATGGGAGGTCTTATATATAGAAAGTATAATGCAGATATATTTTGGTCCCCTTGCATAAACCAGTAGCTGCCTTTTTACTGCATTTTCAAAGTAATACAGTATAATAGTAGATGAGGTTGAGAAAAAACTTGCATTCAACCATCAACACTAAATTTGTGTGTAAGTGAAAGTTGCTGAACTGATCTGTTAGCTGATTCAGAGAAAGGTGAATTGAATTGATACAATAGTTGCTAATATTCCCCAAATACTGCTATGAAATGTTCTAACTAATTGTGTAGCAAATTATAACAGTCCAGAATGATGGATCCTGAGCTGCCAGACTGAAACTCCAGAGACAGGAACATTCAACTTTAAAAGTGCATTGCTCTGGCGTTTTCTCATTCAAACAGGCAGAAGGCAGTTCGGGGAGATTGTCGCCCCGCAGAAGAGGCCCGTCTGCCCTTAGCCTTAAAGGGCTTGAATAAACAGGATCATCTAAATAAGTTAAATAGAACAAAAGCTGTTCTGGATAACATATAGGGGCCGATTCACTAAATTCGAGTGAAGGATTCGAAGTAAAAAAACTTTGAATTTTTGTGCTCCTCGACTATCGAATTGGCATAAATTTGCCTGAGTAGAATGATTCGAATAGATCGAGCGCAAAAACGCTGCGACTATTCGCCATTCGATAGTCGAAGTACTGGATCGAGCGCAAAAACGCTGCGACTAATCGCCCATTCGATAGTCGAAGTACTGTCTCTTTTAAAAATACTTCGACTGCCTACTTCGCCACCTAAAACCTACCAAATTGCTTTAAAAGCCTATGGGAAAGTCCCATAGGCTTGTTTTCCACGTTTTTGATCGAATAAAAAGGCATTCGATCGAATGAAAATCCTTCCAGCGAATATTTGATCGAGCGGCGAATATTCGCCAGTTGGACTATTCGCCAGCGCGTAAATTCACCCGAATTGCCTATTCGATTCTATTCCCCAGTCGAATTTCGAGGGATTTAACCCCTCGAAATTCGACCCTTGATGAATTTGCCCCTTAACCTAATTTCAGATTTCTAAAATTTTAAAGTTGAGTTTTATAGTAATTTCAAAATGATGGGACTGTAGGTATTATATGAAAATGATGATTATTGTTTGTATGTATTATTTAATTTTTTTTCCCCCTGACTTTTCTGGTATTGCAAATATGAACACAGTAATAACATAACATCATATCTAAAACATAAAAAGCTTCTCATTTAAAGGACCAGTAACACCAAAAATGTTCTATAAGCATTGAACTATAATGTGGAGACAGTCACTGAAGCTCAATAGGGCAAAAGGCACATTACCGCAGCTTTGATTGTGGTAAAGCTGCAATGCTGTGAGTGACAGGAAGATGTCTTCCTCTTGCAGAACCTTTCAATCTCTGCAGGTAAAACCTATTATGTGTTGAAAGAAGAGAATTTCCCACACCAGTGTCGGAGTGGGGCAACATGGGCCCACCCAAAAACCTTAGACTTGGGGCCCACTCTCAGTACTATTATTCCTTCTCTCCTCACTCAACCTCTATTCTTTTCTTTACATACTATAATAATCTATTATTCCATCTATTTAGCCTCTTTGTTCACATAGAAATAGTGAATTGCCATGAAATAGACCAAATGTCAGACACCTGGGCCCACCGGGAGTTTTCCTGGTATCCCAGTGGGTCAGTCCGACACTGCATACGCTCAGCCCTTGAGGAGTTTGTTTTGCGAAGGTGCAACGTTTCGGGGCAAAAACGTTTTTGCCCCAAAACGTTGCACCTTCGCAAAATAAACTCAGCAAGGTCTTGTAGGACTGACTTTTTTAATTTACATGTGGACCAGTGGACCCACATACTACAGGTGCTGCTCGAATACTATTTGGGATAAAAGCGCGGTTTCTTCACCATTGTATAAAAGGTCTTGTACCTGCTTGAATTGAACCTGAGTGCCAGTGAAATTCTTCCTACTAACATGGTAAAGGAAACTCTAGCAAAAAGGGAAACATAGTGGAAAATTCACACATATGAATTTGCAGAGTAACGATCGTTCGCCTGAGAGAAAATTCTACTGGAGAAAGGGCACAAAACGTGTTAGCACTGAGCTCTTTCGCTAGCGAATTGTCCTCTACGCCTTTTAGTAAATTGGCAATGTCCTTGTGAAGTGCCGTTTTGGCGAATTTTCGCTAGTGACACCCACTAGCCCCTTTGTCTTTTTAACATTACTGGTCCTATACTTATATTTTCATAGCACATTCTTATATACAATAGAAACAAGAGAACCTCAGAAGATTATGAAGTAGAAAAAATAAAGCTATTCATTTAAAAAACATGAGGGAACAGAACGTAATGCATAGCAAAATAGAATGCATACAAAAAGGTTAGTGGTAACTGATGAATTATACAATACAATATAAGTAGGCAGAATACATTGTCAACAAAAGTCCTATGTATTGCATTCACGTTGTACGTTATTATTGCTCTTTGATGAGAAAATATTTTTTAGTAACACAAATACAAATTTAAGTACAAACATAGAAGTCGCCAGGTCCTGATTTGTGGACAGGCTACAAAGGCCTGCACTGGCTGCATCTGAACTGGGGACTGGGCAGGAGATTTGCCAGTTACTTGAATCTCCCACCCACCCACCCAGTCCCGTAAACTAGGAGCTGTGAAGGTGAGCAGTGGGGCTGTGCAATCAGGTCGGGTGCAGGGGAGCAGGTAGGGTGTGAGAGGCAAGCGATCTAGAGGAGCACAGTTTTTAAGTCTGCTCCTGGAAGTAGCTACAATACAGTAGCTGTGAAACTCCTAGCCAGGTAAGATAAGTATGTGGCACCTATTGGTAGAGGTTCAATCCAACAGAGGAGCAGGACTCCGCTAATTACCTGCATAGATGTGTGCAAACTGTTAGTTGAAGTTGGTAAGAATGAAAAGGGTTCCCTTTCCACTGTTATCCTATGTAACCTATTTGTACCCTAGTCTCCATCATAATTCATTATTTTGTCATGCCTCTGTAAGGCCAGTAAGGTATATTCCTGGTGTAAGCTTTTTAATGCTTACATCAGAAATATTAATTTCAGAAATATCAGCAGAAGAGCAGGGGGCTATGCTTAGGGAACTGTCAGAAACCATTAAAAATCATAAAAAGTCTGCATATTTTTTAATTGATGTATTGCAAAGTTGCTTGAAATTATGTTTACTTTTCAAAAAGCTTAAGTTATGTTTTTGTGGAGTTCAGCTTTAATATTGAAAAGTGAAACTGGCCCATTTGGCTTTGCAGAAAAAATGCAGAATTTTAGTGAAATGCTCTGATCCCACTGGTTGATGATGAAGGCAAGGCGTGCATAACGATCATCATTTTTCTGTTATTTCAACAGCAAAAGGCTACTTTTGTTTCTAGTGAAACAGAATACAGTACATACTCATTAAAATTTTCACATCTGGTGAATTTTGCTGCAAAAGTATAGCAGGCAAAACATTTGCTCATCCCAAATGTGTCATCATTTTTCTTTATCAATAGGTTTCATTGTCTCCTTATAGTTTATTAGTGTACACTACTTCTGCAGTTTAATGTAATTTCTTGCTGAAAACTGTTCTATTTCTCAGTTGCAAATAGCTAGCCCATGTTGGAATGAGATCAGGTCAATCTGTCAGTGAACTCACAAATGCGCAGCTGCAAACAAATGTCTTGCTGAGGAGCACACAAATAAATAGATAAATGAGTAACAGTAAAATAATTTTGTCAATTTAGTGGGTTTTTTTTATAATAAAGACAGTTTTTCTATTACCACTAGACGACTGGATTGACTAGTTGTGAGGTGCTATGTGAATAGTGGCTCATTAAAGGAGAACTAAACCATAAAAAATGAAAATGGCTCAAAATGCCATATTTTATATAATGAACATATTTCTGCAGCCTAAAGTTTCAGGTTCTCATTAGCAGCAATGATACAGGACTTCAAACTTGTCACAGGGGAGTCACCATCTTTTGTCTGCAACATTCACATTCTCAGTGGGCTCTGAGCAGCTCTTGAGAAGCTAAGCTTAGGGGTCATCACAAATCAACTAGAATATGAGGTTGGCCTGTCATAGAAGCTGATGCTACAGGGATGATTCAGGTGCTAGTTACACTGTTTTCTGTGGTGCCATGTAGTAATTGTCTTGATTAATTACTAAATATTTAATATTGTGACATTTATATTCTATGTTTACTGTATATTGTGAGTAGGCCCCTAAGCTCAGTAAGTGGCATTAGCAAAAAATCAGCAGAAAAGATGATGGAAAGCTACTGGGGCATATTCCGAGACACAGATCTTTAATGCTAAATGGCTGTGGTTGCTGTAGGCTAGTGCAGAAGCCCAAAACATAATGTACAACATTTCTAGCCTACTTCTTTAGTTAACCTTTGGTTCTCCTTTAACATGTTCACTGAACCCCTCACAGTGGTATTGTGAATAGCAAATAGCATCTATGCAGTGTTTTAAAGGAACAGTCCAGTGTAAAGATAAAAACTGGGTAAATACATAAGCCATGCAAAATAAAAAATGTTTTTAATATAGTGAGTTAGGCAAAATTGTAATGTATAAAGTTTGGAGTGAGTGGATGTCTAATATAATAGCCAGAATCCAACGTCCTGCTTTTCAGCGGTCTAACTAAAGTGACTTGAAGGGGGGGCACATGGGACATAACTGTTCCGTGAGTTTGCAATTGATCCTCAGCATTCAGTTCAGATTCAAAAGCAAACAGTTATGACCCATGTGCCCCTCCTCAAGTCACTAATTGGTCCTTAACCGTCATCCTCCAAACCCCACAATTCCCTGCACACGTGATTTCAATAAGTAATGGAACATCAGTGCAATGCATTGTGGGTTATGTAGTTCCTGCCTGCAAGCTGTGAAGTGGTTACAATTTGCAACAGAGCTTAGTCCCTTCCTTCCCTGCGGGATTTCAAATAATGCAGATAGAGAAGAACTGTTAAAAAGGTGGATTTCAGCATAGAAAACGGCATTTAATACTTTTAAAAGAAACTGGTAACTGTAATGGGTACATTGGGGTTTCTTTGTTATGTCAGCCTGGTTTGGAAGGCAGAGTTCCCCTTTAATAGCAGAATATATGTTTAGCCTGAAAGTGAAATCTAGTGGTAATATACCCACAGTTCATTAAATTCCAGCAACAGAAAAGTATTTTGCTAATAATTTCTCTCCAGTGCTTAGTTAAGTTTTGAAGATTAAGCAGGACTAGAGAGAGAAGACTGCTTTGGAAAACATGAACTTGATATTTGATACAAGTTTTACAATTATTTACTCTTCCTTCCTCTTCCAACCACTTTGCTCCTACTTGGTACAAGTTCCAGTGTGAAGAAGTACACAAACGTGTATTCTGTATATATCCTTTATAATTATATCTTTTAATACCAGTTGGTACCAAAGCATAAAATAATTAACACCAATGTATTTACATTTCCTAGGGCTTAATTATTTGTTGGGGTACTTCTGCACTGATGCTTATTTCTAACACCCCACAGCAAAGAATGGCCTTACATTGTGAATAACTAGCACATTAATCAAAGCAACTGCTTTGCTATGTCAATTGATTTGGTGTTAGTGTCAATAACTCAGGAAACATTAACACTTAGCTTTTTTTTTTTTTTCTAGACAGAACAGAGGTTCCATAAACTCTATCTAAAGCAGACAACCTCATGGAGATGCCAGCATTCTGATAGGCCCATAGGTTAGATTCAGCAATACAAATTATGGAGACTGCAGATATTATGTAGAGATGCCCAGCAGTAAGTTGTCTGTTCAAAGGACAAGGAAAGTCTAAAATAGAATAAAGCTAGAAATGCTGCATTTTGTACTAAAGATAAACATGAACTTACTACTCCACAAGCCTAGTCAAACAAATAATTTATGCTTTCAAAGTTGGCTACAGGGGGTCACCATCTTGTAACTTTGTTAAACATCTTTGCAAGACTAAGACTGTGCACATGCTCAGTGTGGTCTGGGCTGCTTAGGGATCGTCATAAACAAAGCTGCTTGAGTCCTGCATGGCTGATAAGGCGGGGGCTGCCCCTGCTGTTCATAAGTATGATTGTTTCCCTGCTCAGCAGTTAGGACCATCTGACAATTCCTATCCACAGCAGTAAATGAAGGGAGAATTTCACTGCATACAGTCAGGTTTCTTATAAAAACGGTACACATTTTTAAATCAAGTATACTGGAGATAGGTTTCTTTTTCATTAAAGAAAGTAAAAGTGGGATTTTATTTTTTTCCTTTCCTTGTCCTTTAATGTAGTGAGGTTACCATTCAATCAATCTAGCAACACACTTTAAGCACTTAACATTCCTCATCCAGTAAAGAATGTGTTAAAAAGCGGTCTGTGCCTAGATTGTCAAATGAGGACTTGCCAACACATGTTTTGAGGGTCACCTTTTTTCAAGCATGACAATTTTCTACTTCTACAAAGTTGAACCTTACTACTTGAATTCAGTATTCATAGTGATCTGCCTTTACAACATTCCACAGTCTCGCACTTAACAACCAACTTCAACGCTTTAAATGAAAGTTCCGTTTTCCAAGTCTATAGGATCTGGTTCATTGATCTGTGTGAAAACTGGCACCTGCCAATATTACCTACAGTGCTATAAGATTGGAGTTTTTATAATTGATTGAATGTAATCTTGACCATTTCCTATGCTCAAGTGTTGGTGAAAACAAAACTCGAAGGAAAAAAACCTTAGGGACCCCTAACAATTCCCAAATGCTACCAGACTCACATCCCACAGGCAGAGTATGGGAAACAGGGAAGGCAGACTAGAGAAGGAGATGAGAAACCTATGAGGACAGTTCATACAGTGCAAATGAGGTGTCAACAGTACAGGGCTTTAGGGGTATGAACAAGATGTTACAGGTATAAAAAAACACAGGTGGAATTAGAAGTGTAAATGCAAAAGTTTACGGTCAGTTTGAAGTGTAAACAATGCAGGGGCCAGTTAATCTCAGTACCAATACTTTTTAAAGGGAAGACTATATCCCCCAATGTAGGTCTCCTTAATATATTGCATAAAATGGCTAAGATGTAAAACACTACTTCATGTAAATAAACCATTGAGAATTTTAGTAGTAGATGTCATTTATATAGAAAATTGCCATTTAAAAAATAAGGACTACCCTCTGGGACAGTGCACAGAAACAAACCATATTAGTAAAGTCACGAGCCAATTAACAGACAAGAGTTCTGTCCTCCTTTTACATTTAAAGCTGGAGTAATTCTGGTCAGGTGATCTGAGGCTGCACAGACACCTTCATGTTTCAAGGCAAGAGATGTAAAAAAAAAAAAAAAAAAAAAAAATTTACGAGCCACCACAGGTGGGCAGCCTAGATATAAACTATTGTAGAGTTTCTGAAGCAAACACCAGTACTTTATATTTGCATTACTTTAAAAGATTTTTTTGGAATAAATGTTCCTTTAAGAAATCCACAGCAACCACTCAGAGGCTTTGACTAAGGCACTGAAAGATTTGCAACAAACTTTGTCACCAGAACATATGCAGCAGTGAAAGATACTATTTTAGAGAAATGTTGCCAGTCATGCAAGTTTCTTCCTTAGGGCCACACTCTATATATAATGGGACGGATACAAAAGTTGTGTGTATAAAAGTTGCGACATGTAAGCTACATGGAGATAAAAATCTGATGACCGACTTTCCCCATTGATAAACACTGAATGTCAGATGTAGATGTGTGAACTACACCATCAGAATTGATCTGACCTTACATTATAGCTATGAGGGATTTCAGGCAGCAATACAACTCCAGCCTGCAGTGTAGTAGTAGTAGTAGTAGACGACAAAAGTCTATTAGACCCATGTCAATTTTCACAATAAAAAAAAAAAAAAAGTTTTTGCGCTTTTGAAAAAAGTCCAATGCAGAATCCTGCTAGAGAAGTGCTATTAAGGGATCATTTTGGAAAAACAGTTTACTGACAGACAAAGCAACCTGCTTGGTCCAAGTCAAAGAATATTAAGTGTTTAGAGCTAGCATATTGCTATTTCCCCAAAATATTTTAGCAGAGTTTAGACAAAATAATTCTCAAATAGGCAGCAACATATGGTTTTAATACAACAAAGACATTAAATCAAGTTGGGGGGGGGAAGGAGAACAGAAAAAAAAGTGACATTAGCACTAAAACATTTCCATTGGAAATGTGGTAAAACATACTGTTCTTTTACCATCTCACAGCTATTTTCTTATGTGTTACTAGCCTAATCATTACACTTTTCCGGTAGTCATGCAAAAATGGACCTAGTTTTGAATGCTCAGACATGTTAAAAGTCCTTCTACTGCAAATATTCATGGTTCCCAAAATAGCCAAGGCTGGCAAGTATCTTATGTTATCCACATCTCAGAAACCATGGACCTTTAATTGTTCTTCCTTGACAATGCCAATCTGAAAGAAAACAGAAAAAAAGTCGTATATAGCTTAGGTTGGATATCAGTTACAAGGAGGTTGTGCTTTACAAACAAAAAAGTTACCTCCATAAGAAATTGGCAGATGTTTTTTCGTTGATCTCCCTGAAGCTGGATGACTTCTCCGTATTCAGGATGCTCAATCACAGTACCATTACAAGCAAATTTCTGGATCAAGAAGGTGAAGATATTAAAAAAAAAAAAAAAGACACTTCCACAGCTTTAAAATTAAAATAAACAGTCAGCTCTGTATAGGCAAAATGAATAGAGTGTATAGAAAAGTTGCGACTTCTTATACCTGGGGAATATCGTAGTATATTAGAGAACACTAATGTATTCTCTGCAACGCCATGGAACTTTGAAAGAAGGTATAAAAACCAGTGTCATGAATAATTACAAAGTAGGTCTAATCCGTAAGCAATAATTAATACCCCTTTCTCCCAACTTTGATCTAACCGTGGCGAGATCTGATGTACACAAGTACTTTTGTCATGGCTATGCAGTTTATTTCAGCAAATAACAGTTAAACATGTTGTAGGGAAAACATGCCTACCCATCGCCCATGTCATATATTAAAACAATCGATTACTCCCCTCTTCACAGATACCTCTATGACCCAAGAATGGTTTACTTTACAGAGTGCCATGTGTATATAGGCCACAAGCTCAACAGACCTGCTTAGTGAATAAGAGGCCCATTACAATGAACATGCAAGATTACCTTCTTGAAAGCTTTTACAAGCTTCTTTTTGTCATAATCATCTGCGATTCCCTGTACAGTTGTTAATGTTTTCCTGCCGTTACGTTGCTGGATTCTTATATGGATATAATCCTCAGTCCCTGCCGGGAGTAAGTCGTCACCCTTAGTTGCATCAGCAAAGGGGTCTGTAAAAAAAATAAAAAAAAAAAATTAGGCATTTCTACACCACATTAACAATTGCTTAAGTGTGTATGCCAACTAGGGTGTCTAGTTGTAGAATGCATGGCAACTCTGCTGTACTGCAGCACATACACCTGATTCACCCAAGTAACTAACTTCTGTAGAAGTACTTTCAGAATTATATTCTTCATATACTTTCTTTTCTCCAGGCACCAGCAGACAGTTTGTAGCATGCAAGAGCCAGCTTTTTACATCTAAGATAAGCTTTCATTCTACCACTCATGGCTGGGCCAGAGTGAAGAGAAGACTGGCGAGCTCCTTCAGAAATACTCAGGCCAATGCAGTTTAGTGAATAGAAGCACCAGACTGGAGTATTGCACCAAGTAAGATTATCTTCACCGAGGTGTGCCTAGAGGCGATTTACCATTCTTCCTTTTATCTTGAAACCAGTGTCAAGCGAGGCTCTAGTCTATAGACTATGCAGGGACACAATTTTAGAGTTCTTTGCTACGTACAGTAGTATTTTGCATGGAATCAATAAGATCCCATGTGCTTTTCCTAAGGTCTGAGCCTCATGGTCTTCATTTTAAAGACCTTCAGCTAAAAAGGTATTTCCACACAGAAGGACACACTCCTGATAGTAATGCATAATAATACCACTTGGATGAGGACAGTTCTAGGGTGTGAAACATTATAGAATATCTAGCCATACAAAAAACAGTTCACTTGGCCAGTCAACTGTTCAATAGGCACAGGTCAGTCTTTGTGAAAAGACCACCCTACTTGTGACATCACCAACCCTTTCCAATGATTTAGCCAACAGAAAACAGCTTGCGACCATGACGAGGGTTAACTCGAGGTGTAGGTTTTTCAGGCAAGGAAATTTTACAACCTAGGATCAGCATGAAAGGAAGACGTGCCTGGTTTAAATGCAACTTTATATGGGCAGTAGGAATCACTTGTCCTGTCTGGTCTGTCTAATTGTTGATTGGTTCACATACTACACAGCATGTAAAAGCAGCCAGTGGAATTTGAATAGAAGGGTGGAGATAATTTGAAGCAGTCCAAAACATTTCTTTTTTAGAGGTGTATAAAGTGTTAAAGGGATACTGTCATGGGAAATCTTTTTTTTTTTTTTTCAAAATGAATAAGTTAATAGTGCTGCTCCAGCAGAATTCTGCACTGAAATCCATTTCTCAAAAGAGCAAACTGATTTTTATATTCAATTTTGAAATCGGACATAGGGCTAGACATATTGTCAGTTTCCCAGCTGCCCCCAGTCGTGTCACTTATTCTCTGATAAACGTCCCTCTTTACTATTGTACTGCAAGTTAGCGTGATATCACCCATCCCTTCCCCCTCCGCCAGCAGCCTAACAATAGAACAATGGGAAGGTAACCAGATAGCAGCTCCTTAACACAAGCTAACAGCTCCCTGGTAGATCTAAGAACACTTAAAGGAACAGTAATGTCAAAAAAGTAGTGTTTTAAAGTAATGAAAATATAATGCAGTGTTGCCCTGCACTGGTAAAACTGCTGTGTTTGCTTCAGAATCACTACTATTGTTTATATAAATAAGCTGCTGTGTAGCCATTCAAAGGAGAAAAAGCTCACGTTACAAAGCAGATAGCAGTTAAGCGCTGTCTGTCTAATGGGGTTATCTGTTATCCATTAGTTAACCTGTGCCATATAGCCATTTTTCAATTAACGCCATTGCTCCACAGCAGCTTGTTTATATGAACTATAGTAGTATTTCTGAAGCAAACAAATCAGTTTTACCAGTGCAGGGCAACACTACATGATATTTTCATTACTTTAACACTTACATTTTTTGGTGTTACTGTTCCATTATGTACCAGACGGATGGAGGTGGTTCAGAGAAAATAGTAAGGCTAAAATATGAGTTTTCCTTAAAAGGAGAAATGTAGTTTAGCCATACGACTTAATTTAACCATACAATGTTGACTAACGTGAGAACTAAAGATTCCACATGCAGGTTTTATTAACACTAATAGATGGGAGGGAACACAACATCAAAGTCTGACAGTTCTAAAACAGTCCTGCTAGATTGGGAAAAAGCCCTAGGTCACAATATATGGAAGGGCCAGTTTTGTAGAGTAACGCTTAATAAGACCAGACAAAGTAGCTTCCGTATGTCAAATGTTTGTATATTTTTTGGCAATTAAAGATTTCCCATAAACGTGCCAGAAACTCAAACAAAAAAAGGGAAATCTAGGTGAGACTGCTCACTGTAGGCCGAGAGGTTGGTGTAGTACTGCGTGGGGCAAAGAGTACAAATAAGACATTCTAGTCAGCCTCATCCTTACAGTAAATAACAACCCTCCCCCCTCAACTAAGAGCGTCGCCATTTTGTAATGGTGGAGACAAAAGATGGAGGTGCAGGGCGGTCTTACAGATAGAAAGAGCTCGGGTTATCCTTTCAGGCGCGGCACGAACTGTAAATGTAAGCGTCAACCTGAAACTAGGAAAGACTTCCTCTATTAGACCTTTTTTAACAATGATACCACCAAAATCCACAAGAACGGACAAAGAGTTGAAGAAAAAAACCAAAGAAATGAAAGGAAGACAACTGCCTTACCGAAAGAGTTGAGGTTCTGGATAGAGGACATGCGATATTATTACGAGCACAATGTGCAGAGGAAAAGGCTGGCGCTGCCCGGAGCGATAAAGCAGTGGAACTCTACGGTGACGTTCCTCAGGCGCTGGATTCTATACAAGGAAGCAAGACTGCTCTATTGCGCTGCGTCACGACGTGACTATAACAATGCTAAATGTCAACTAATGTTGCGATAGAATAGCCCCGCAAGCTTGTGCAAAGCCTAAGCGTCACTTGCTCTGACAGAGTCACCAACAAAATGGCCGAGCTACGCCTTTTAGCAGCTCCATGAATGTCAGCGTCATGTGACGTAGCTGTGCGTGGGATGTGATGGGTAATGTAGTCCTCCCCACCCTACTTCGCTGCGTGTGCATTTTCTCTCTTGAAGAGGAGAGTGGTAGCGAACTACATTTCCCAGAGTATAAATTTATAGGCGGTGTTAAGAGTTTCCAGGCGGCGTAAGCCGCTTTTGTGTATTACGTGTTAGGGGTGGACTTTTGATGTTGGTATTAGGGGTGTTGAGTTTTAGAGCAGGCGCCATCTTCAAAATATTGTATTGTTTAACGCTGTAGTTTTATGTTATATAATTTATGTGGCAGAAAACGGGGAGAGGCTGTAATATCCAAGGGACGATATCATGAAGAGGAGCCATCATTTGCAGCTATAATTATGGACTTCCACATATAGATAATTAGTGCAAGTTCGAACCTGTACACAGCCTTAATCACACTGTAATTGTGGGGGAGAAAACGGTTAATTGTGTTTGAAATTGCACTTTGCATGCTTCAGTTGCATTAGTAAATTATACCTTTCCTCTTTAGAATGATTGCCTTTATAAGTTAACGAGACAAAAAATTGCTTAATGTTGTAACTTGTACAATGGGGACAATAAATATTCTTCTCCATCTTTGATTTGTATAGATCTTGACTACTTGAAAAATGACAAACTAGTGAAGTCTCGATACATTTCTTACACATCGTGCCCTGGCTGAATTGAACCTACGTCCCAAGGAGTGCAAGGTACCATTGCTAAAGCTGGTGACCTTACCAAACAAGCGTATCTTTTCCCTAATATACCCACTTAAGGGAGGGGGGCAATATCAAGCTCAATCCTAGGGCCAAATGATACGATTACAACGGTGAGAATACGAGCCGTCATCTATCCAATGTGGTCCTCGATCTAATGGGAAAATTAAACCTGCACAGACGACACCTGGCTGATTTTTGGTCAGTTATCAGTCAGGGCCCCATACACAGGCAGATAAGCTTACTATGGCCACTGTTTATAGATTATAGTGTCTGAATTACGAAAGTAACCAGCTTGGAGATAATTATGGAAGAATAGTAGAGGGTCTGCAAAGAAAATGACTGAAGGTGGTCATAGACAAATGAGCGGATCTGTCCCCGAAATGCCCACATTGAGTGCCCAACGATCACATTATAATTCAGTCAATATGGTGGTCGGAACGCAGACCGCATCAACAAACATGCAGCCGCATTCCAACGGGATCAACATCTGCACGACTTTTGGCCAGATATCGATCGGGTGAAGTCCGTTGGAGGGCCCACACACGGGCCAATAAGCTGTTGACTCGGTCTGTCAGCAGCTTTTATCGGCCCGTGTATGGGGACCTTTGTTAGTCCAATTATCGAAAAATAATTTGTGAGCAGCACTCCTGCATCATGGCACAGGGGTTCTGAGTTTGAGTCCCACTTTCCTATGTGTCTCGTAGGTACTCTGGTTACCTGCCACACACCAAAAACATATAAGCAGGTTAATTGGCTCATGCTCAAATTGACCCTGTTGTGTGTCATTGTGATAGGGACCTTAAACTGTAAGTTCCACTTAAGAGACTGATGTAAAGGTGACCATACTCTATAAGATCAGCTTGTTTGTCGATATCACCCAACATGCCCACCTAAGGTGGATGATATTGGAATTTAATACGATTGTTGATACTAGAGCCAAAGGATCAGAATACAATGTTGGATAAACACATTACCAAGCCCATGCAGTCCAACCTGCTTTATCAACATTTGGCCAGTTTTTGGCCTGAATTCAGTTGGGTGGGCCAGTCTGAGGTCACCGTACATGGCCAGATAAACTGCTAAATCGGTCTAAAAAAGCCTGAATTGGGAAATTATGTATGGCCATTTTAAAGCACTGCAGAAATGTGTCAGCGCTTTATAAATAAATGGTAATATATTTATGTTAAATCAGGTTGCTGACATGCAGGTACTTGGTAAATTAGTGATTTTCTGTTCTCCTAGTGTGAGAACAGTCCTGAAGGCATGAAAATTGATAGAACGTTCAACTCGTGCCAGATAAAGCTTAATAAAATGTTTTCTGTCTATTCCTTTAGTATAAAAAATCTGTATTCTCCAAAAGGCAAATGGATCAGTTTCTTTGTTTTGTTGTTTTCCTCTCTCAACTGGAATCAGCAGAGTTAGTCCAGGAAAGTTCTTTTGTTAACTAAGAAATATATTGTCCAAAAACGCTCTGCCCACTTGGTTCAGGAATGCTGTGGTTATCCTTTTATTAGTCGACTACTTGTACACGACATGTTTCGGGCCCATGTGCCCTTTATCAACATGTCGTGCTCTCCTCATTTACCTACAATTACAGTTCTTTTGTTATTATATTTTCTAAGGTTAATACCACATATTGTTTTTCAGCCATCATATTTAATCTGGCTAAAAGCATGACTGCCTCCAATGGCTCCCATTGCTCTTCAGTGTGATAGGCTAAGGGCAGAACTCCACAATCCGGTGCACTGGGTCGCTGCAAGGAAATGCAGGCGACCAGTCGGGGGGGGCAGAATATAATGTACGTTAACGAAACATCGCAGCTACAAACTACATGCATCCGACTGTCAGATGCAACCCAGCACGCTGCATCTTCATCCGACTGTCGGATACATGTAGTTTGTAGCGGCAATGTTTTGTAAATTTACATTATATTCTGCCCCTCCGACTGGTCGCTGGCGTTTCCTCTCAGCACACCGGATCTGTGGAGTTCTGCCCTAATGTGTCCCATGAATAAGTGATAGGCATATATAACACATGTTCAGCAAGTCACATTCAATCACATCATCACTACCTAAAGCCTTTGGCATGGTGGAGACGTGCCTGATCATGACCATTCAGCCTGTCATTTACTTTATTATAACCTAATGTAGTATAATCAAATATTTACAATATTTAATTTTAAACGTGCATATTATCATATATGCAAATAATTTGTTTTATCTCATGGTTTTCTGACATGCATTGTTTCACTGGACTTATGCCCCTGAAGAAGCCGCTTGTCCGGTGAAACGCGTTGGGTGACATAGGTGGACAGTGGGGGACCAGCTCCCACTCACTCCCTACGTAGACAGGTAGATACCTTGGGGGAATGAATGGAAGGGAGGGAAAGGGAGGCACAGGTTTTTGAATTGGCAGTTCTTTCACATTATGCATAGCAGCCGATTTATAGGCTGCAAACTCGTTGCCACTAATTTAAGGCTGGGGTGAATTTAACCCTAGAACGTGTGGAAGCTTCTATCAAATCCCTCCATCCAGATTAAGAGTGACTAAGAATGGGAGGATAATTAATGAAGGATTATATGCTCACACACGAAATAAATACTGTTGTACATATATGCACCTGAAAAAACACCAGGTTGAGATCTCCCCACCGATCCACACTATGAGGTTTTAACCCTTTCCCTGCCAGCCGTTTTGTCCTAGATGCGAACATCTACTGCCAAGCAGTTTTTAGATATTTTGCACTCTTTCACTTTAAGGGCCTTTCCTGGGGTGGTCTTTTAGTTAACCCAGGAAAACAATATATTGTTTTTTTCAGGACAACCTGAACTTTCACAATATGCAAGAATTTTGGTGTAATTCTACTTCTCTAAAAAAATATTGGATTCTAAGTGTCAAATAAAATGAAAAAAATCATGTTGCACGAAGAACAATCACATATATCAGAAACATCATTCATTTTATGTACGAGAACACAGCTGATTTAGAAAGGTCTATGTCTCCTGAACGCGACAATACCAAATATATATAGTTTTATGGAGATTTCTCACTTGTATAGCTCAAAATCTACAAGCAGTACACAACCAAATTTCCAAAGCAACACTCCCCAAACGGCATACTTTTGATTTCAAGGCCAAACATTCCACTAACAGTAGGTTTACCCAAGAAAACTACCCATTACTAGAAAGAACAGATTCTGGTGAATCAAAAATGGGTAGAAATATCTTTGTACTCCAAACCACCAAGTTGCAATTGTTTCCTAAAGTTATAGTGTTTTATAGAAATTGGTGAATTTTTTGAAAAATGACCTCAAAGCTTCCACTCTACAGCAACATATCTCCCACACATCATTAGGTATCAATGTAAAACACCCCAAATATAAAATCCTGGGTCCACTGAACAGTTTGATGCCCAATATGAATAGATGTACCCAAGCACGTGGCATAGGAGGCCCCAAAAGGAAGACCCCCCGTTTGTTCTGTAATTTCAGATACTGCAAAATCAACACATTTACATTGTTTTGGGGGGCGGCAAAGGTAGAAAACCGTACGTTCACCCCAGAAAACCATATATTTTCGGAAAGTACACATTCCCCTGAATCTAAATTGGGTATGCATGTATTTGTACTCCAAAGTACCAAGCCGCAAATCATTCCTAAATTTGGTGATTTAGGTGACATTTCCAAAAATCACCTCAAAATATCTACTCTGCAGCATCGTATTACCCACATACTTTTAGGTATCAAGACAAATCACCCCAAATATGAAAGCCTAGGGTCCTCTGAACAGTTTGATGCCCAATATGTATAGGTGTACCCAAGCATGTGGCATATAGGGGCCCTAAAAGGAAGACCCCCATATAGTCTGACATTTCAGGTACTGCAAAATCAACACATTTACATTGTTTTGGGGGGCAAAAGTAGAAAACAGTAAGTTCACCCCAGAAAAGCATATATTTTCGGAAAGTACACATTCCCACGAATTCAAATTGGGTATGCATGTCTTTCTACGCCAAAGTACCAAGCCGCAAATCATTCCTAAATTTGGTGATTTTGGTGACATTTCCAAAAATCACCTCAAAATATCTACCCTGCAGCATCGTATTACCCACATACTTTTAGGTATCAAGAGAAATCACCCCAAATATGAAAGCCTAGGGTCCTCTGAACAGTTTGATGCCCAATATGTATAGGTGTACCCAAGCACGTGGCATACAGGGGCCCCAAAAGGAAGACCCCCATATAGTCTGTCATTTCAGGTACTGCAAAATCAACACATTTACATCGTTAGGGGGGGGGCAAAAGTAGAAAACAGTAAGTTCACCCCAGAAAACCATATATTTTCGGAAAGTACACATTCCAACGAATCCAAATTGGGTATGCATGTCTTTCTACGCCAAAGTACCAAGCCGCAAACCATTCCTAAATTTGGTGCTTTAGGTGACATTTCCAAAAATCACCTCAAAATATCTACCCTGCAGCATCGTATTACCCACATACTTTTAGGTATCAAGACAAATCACCCCAAATATGAAAGCCTAGGGTCCTCTGAACAATTTGATGCCCGATATGTATAGGTGTACCCAAGCACGTGGCATACAGGGGCCCCAAAAGGAAGACCCCCATATAGTCTGTCATTTCAGGTACTGCAAAATCAACACATTTACATCGATTTGGGGGGGGCAAAAGTAGAAAACAGTAAGTTCACCCCAGAAAACCATATATTTTCGGAAAGTACACATTCCAACGAATCCAAATTGGGTATGCATGTCTTTCTACGCCAAAGTACCAAGCCGCAAATCATTCCTAAATTTGGTGATTTAGGTGACATTTCCAAAAATCACCTCAAAATATATACCCTGCAGCATCGTATTACACACATACTTTTAGGTATCAAGACAAATCACCCCAAATATGAAAGCCTAGGGTCCTCTGAACAGTTTGATGCCCAATATGTATAGGTGTACCCAAGCATGTGGCATATAGGGGCCCTAAAATGAAGACCCCCATATAGTCTGTCATTTCAGGTACTGCAAAATCAACACATTTACATCGATTTGGGGGGGGGGCAAAAGTAGAAAACAGTAAGTTCACCCCAGAAAACCATATATTTTCGGAAAGTACACATTCCAACGAATCCAAATTGGGTATGCATGTCTTTCTACGCCAAAGTACCAAGCCGCAAACCATTCCTAAATTTGGTGCTTTAGGTGACATTTCCAAAAATCACCTCAAAATATCTACCCTGCAGCATCGTATTACCCACATACTTTTAGGTATCAAGACAAATCACCCCAAATATGAAAGCCTAGGGTCCTCTGAACAGTTTGATGCCCGATATGTATAGGTGTACCCAAGCACGTGGCATACAGGGGCCCCAAAAGGAAGACCCCCATATAGTCTGTCATTTCAGGTACTGCAAAATCAACACATTTACATCGATTTGGGGGGGGCAAAAGTAGAAAACAGTAAGTTCACCCCAGAAAACCATATATTTTCGGAAAGTACACATTCCAACGAATCCAAATTGGGTATGCATGTCTTTCTACGCCAAAGTACCAAGCCGCAAATCATTCCTAAATTTGGTGATTTAGGTGACATTTCCAAAAATCACCTCAAAATATCTACCCTGCAGCATCGTATTACACACATACTTTTAGGTATCAAGACAAATCACCCCAAATATGAAAGCCTAGGGTCCTCTGAACAGTTTGATGCCCAATATGTATAGGTGTACCCAAGCATGTGGCATATAGGGGCCCTAAAATGAAGACCCCCATATAGTCTGTCATTTCAGGTACTGCAAAATCAACACATTTACATCGATTTGGGGGGGGGGCAAAAGTAGAAAACAGTAAGTTCACCCCAGAAAACCATATATTTTCGGAAAGTACACATTCCAACGAATCCAAATTGGGTATGCATGTCTTTCTACGCCAAAGTACCAAGCCGCAAATCATTCCTAAATTTGGTGATTTAGGTGACATTTCCAAAAATCACCTCAAAATATCTACTCTGCAGCATCGTATTACCCACATACTTTTAGGTATCAAGAGAAATCATCCCAAATATGAAAGCCTAGGGTCCTCTGAACAGTTTGATGCCCAATATGTATAGGTGTACCCAAGCACGTGGCATATAGGGGCCCTAAAATGAAGACCCCCCCTTGTATGTTCTGTCATTTCAGGTACTGCAAAATCAACACATTTACATCGTTTTGGGGGGGGCAAAGGTAGAAAAAAGTAAGTTCACCCCAGAAAACCATATATTTTCGGAAAGTACACATTCCCACGAATCTAAATTGGGTATGCATGTCTTTCTACTACAAAGTACCAAGCCGCAAACCATTCCTAAATTTGGTGATTTTGGGGACATTTCCAAAAATGACTTCAAAATTTCGACCCTGCAGCATCGTATTACCCACATACTTTTAGGTATCAAGACAAATCACCCCAAATATGAAAGCCTGGGGTCCTCTGAACAGTTTGATGCCCAATATGTATAGGTGTACCCAAGCACGTGGCGTATAGGGGCCCCAAAACGAAGACCCCCATATGGTCTGTCATTTCAGGTACTGCAAAATCAACACATTTACATTGTTTTGAGGGGGGCAAATGTAGAAAAAAGTAAGTTCACCCCAGAAAACCATATATTTTCGGAAAGTACACATTCCCACGGATCTAAATTGGGTATGCATGTCTTTGTACTCCAAAGTACCAAGCCGCAAACCATTCCTAAATTTGGTGATTTTGGGGACATTTCCAAAAATGACTTCAAAATTTCGACCCTGCAGCATCGTATTACCCACATACTTTTATGTATCAAGACAAATCACCCCAAATATGAAAGCCTGGGGTCCTCTGAACAGTTTGATGCCCAATATGTATAGGTGTACCCAAGCACGTGGCGTATAGGGGCCCCAAAACGAAGACCCCCATATGGTCTGTCATTTCAGGTACTGCAAAATCAACACATTTACATTGTTTTGAGGGGGGCAAATGTAGAAAAAAGTAAGTTCACCCCAGAAAACCATATATTTTCGGAAAGTACACATTCCCACGGATCTAAATTGGGTATGCATGTCTTTGTACTCCAAAGTACCAAGCCGCAAACCATTCCTAAATTTGGTGATTTTGGGGACATTTCCAAAAATGACTTCAAAATTTCGACCCTGCAGCATTGTATTACCCACATACTTTTAGGTATCAAGACAAATCACCCCAAATATGAAAGCCTGGGGTCCTCTGAACAGTTTGATGCCCAATATGTATAGGTGTACCCAAGTACGTGGCGTATAGGGGCCCCAAAACAAAGACCCCCATATGGTCTGTCATTTCAGGTACTGCAAAATCAACACATTTACATTGTTTTGGGGGGGCAAAGGTAGAAAAAAGTGCGTTCACCCCATAAAACCATATATTTTTGGTAAGTACACATTCCTGCGAATCCAAATTGGGTATGCATGTCTTTGTACTCCAAAGTACCAAGTCGCAAGCCTTTCCTAAATTTGGCGATAAAAGCAACTGTTTTTACATTTCTGAAAATCGCCTAAAAATATTGCAATTGGCCGCATTTATCTCACCCAATTTCTTACATACAATTGTAAAACACCATAAATATTGATGCCAAGGGTCTACTGAACAGTTTGATGCCCAATATGCATAGCTTTACCAAAGTGTGTGGTGTGTACGGACCCAAAATGAAAAATGAGCATTTGAATTTTCACGCCGGCCAACTCAGCTGCTGAAAAGAGAGCCCCAACTGTGCGTTATGTGCCGTAAGAGCCCCAAACTGTAAAAAAAACCAAGAAAACCATATATTTTTGGAAAGTACATATTCTGACGGATCAAACAAAGTAAAATATATCTTTCTATACCAAAGCACCAAACAGCAAAACTATACTAAAGATACATAAGCAAAACAGAACAGAATATTCAATAAAAAAATCACAGAAAAAGCGAAAATGATAAAATGACAGCAAATAAATATAATTATGCAGGTGTATACTCTTGCAAAGGTGTGTGTATATATGTGAGTATTGGTGTGGGTATATGGGTGTACAAATATACAAATATAGTGGGGGAAAGAAGTGAGAAATTGATAAAAGTAAAAAAAAAAAAACAAGTTTGATAAAAACAAAGTGTAATAAAGTAAATTTTGTACCTGGGGATAGGCAAAGTCTCCCCCTCTTGAACACAACTGGAGGTCCGCAGCAGGAAGGCTCCCAGGCAGATCAGCACCAGCAGAGAAGAAGGGGGGCGGTGCTGAGAGGCAGGATTTTTTACCCCAGAAGCAGCCACGTGTCAGCTGACGTTGGCGCTGCTTGGGGGTCACGTGGGGGAATGATCGTGGGGCCAGCAGGCGACTGAGGACCCGGAGCTCGTTGCCTAAGGGGCTGGCAAGTGATCTGCGGCTTTTCCCAGCAGCGCGAGCCGCAGATCACAGAAGAAAAGAAAAGTGCCTTGAAATCCGACACGGTTAGTGTTTGGGTAGTCGGCGGATCTTGGGGTCGGGTGGGGGGTCGATCGGTGGGGCCAGCAGGGGATCGAGGACCGGGTGCGCGTTGCCTAGGGGGTTGCAAAGTGATCTGCGGCTGTTTCCTTCCCCTGCGAGCCGCAGATCACTTTAGAAAGCAGGAAATACCAAACAACGTACAAGGTACGTGTTTGGCAGTCTGAGCCCTTGCCTGCCAGAACGTACAGCGTACGTGCTTGGCAGGCAAAGGGTTAATATACATGTTTTTGTAACAATTGTTATTGTTTGCATTGTTTCACAAATTTCCATATAATATAAGGACCAGGCATATGCAGTACAGGAGCACTAAAGTGGTCACACATGGGTTAGGCTCTCGGGCTGAACAGACAAGCTGCCCTTCTATTGTACTGATCATTCCAGCATGGTAGATATTTTGCATTGGTAGATTTTCTAAAATGTCCGGATAATGGCTCTGTTACGTCTAAATCGCTGCAGAATATAATGGAGCTATAAAAGTAATAATTATAATGGACTATATTTTTGAAGGATGAGCATTAACTGTATAGTAACCTATTTGCCTCTCTGCCCCTCATCGAGACCACTAAAAATCCTGTTTGCATTATAGCATAGGTTGCAGAGAGTTGATGTACACACTATTGTCTCTTATCTGTTGGTTTTGTTGACACAGATGATCCCTCTGCATAACATTTACATACTAAACAGCTGCTCCCATATTATTATTGCTTCTCATTGTGCACCAAACACCTGTCACAATTGTGTTTTCTTTTCAGTACCCAGCACGCTGCAAATCCCATCTTCTTCAGTGGGGACAGAGAATGATAGGATGTAGAGGTTTGTTGTAGAGTAGTGTCCCCTTTAACCTCGTACATTATTAAAATATACACATTTGATATAATATATTTACTGTTAAAGTGTTGACGTTGGTCAGCTTAATCTAGAGCTAGTTGGCAAAAACACATGCATCACTGAACCAACACATTGTTTAAAAAAATCTGTTTTTTCATTTGCATTACGCTTCTTTTATTGTCTAGTTTTAAATACACATAAATATTAATTTGTGTATGTGTTTGTGCAAGGGGAGAAGGGGGTTGTTTAAAAATGAATGTTCACTTTTAACACCCTGTGAATTTACTCATTTCTAATAAACATTGTAGTCTTTAAATCTCATTGTGTGTGGATGTTGCTTGGATGAAACATTGCTCCTGGTTTATTATGTTAATGGAAATGTCTTCCCTTTTTGGTCCCTTGAGTGATTTAGAAAAAAAACAACCTTTTAGAGCCCGGTGTTACCGTGTCTCCTGAGCATTACAAATAGTCAATCACTACTTTGAAATGGGAATCAATAAAGCTTCCTGCAAGCCAGTGATTTGTTTGTAATGCTAAACCTGTGGATCAAGTCAAACTGGTATGACTAGTTCAATACGACACCCATAATATCAGTGAAAAAATAATGGAGCTCAGAGATAACTTTCTGTCATCAGGGAAATAATGATTCAGTCCTAGTATTTTTACAATCACATTACACTTTAGACAACAATCTATAATGAAGAAAAAAAATCTTCAAAATGTAGGATTGGGTTGTTATCTCCATTATGTTATCTCCATTATGACAGTCAGTTTAGTCTGTGGGAGTGGTGCACACCATTCCAAGGTGTTGGAAAGTGTTGGAAAATATTCCAACTATCCAGTTGTCATGAATTATATTCTGAATATGTGTGAAAAAATCATATCCCAATAATGAATAAGACTCATGCATGAATTGCTAGCATGTATGAGCCCTAAATGTTACTTTGTTAGTAGGAAAGGCAGACGTTTCAGACAGGAGTTTCACACTCGGCTTTATTTTCACAAGCAAAACATGTAAATGAAAAAAAATACTTGGTCTCATTTACCAAAGCAAATTTTGTAGTAACCCTCTGCTGTTTGATGGATATATTATGCTGACCAGTACATTACAGCAGCAAAGCAGTGCCCACTAGCTTCTCAGATCACTATCCTGGGTGCTTAGCATGCATCACAATCCTACACACATATGTATAAAATTATATTTATAGAAATACAGCACATTGTATTGCATCAAAGCTACATTTGTGGCCCTTTAACAGCATTATAACCAGGACCGCCTAAGAAATCCCAGCCCCCCTTGTACAAATTAAAAAAACATTTGGTGCCCAGGTTAAAAAACATTGGTGGCTAGGGCTCCTACACCTTCAAAAAAACATCTGTGGCCAGGGCCCATACACATTAAAATAAGTTTGGTGGCCAGGCCTTCCCCCTATACAGGTTTTTTAAAAAAACATTGGTGGCTAGAGTCCCCAACGACACATGATAAAAAACATTGGTGGGCAGGGCTACCTACACATTCAAAAGACATTGGTGGCCAGGAACCCCCAAGTTAAAAAAAATGGTGGGCAGGGGTTTTAAAAAACAAAAACATTGGTGTTCAGTGGAACTTACCTTTCAATTTCAGCAGGTGGCCTTCATCCTCCTTGGCGAGTCTTTTCGCTCTTTTCCATCGTGGCTTCTTCGTTCTTATACATTGTGGCTTTTTCGTTCTTTTCCATTACGGCTTCTTCATTTTTTCCATCGCAGCTTCTTTATTCTTCTCCGGAGTGGACTTCTT
This sequence comes from Xenopus laevis, assembly GCF_017654675.1. Taxonomy (NCBI): domain Eukaryota; kingdom Metazoa; phylum Chordata; class Amphibia; order Anura; family Pipidae; genus Xenopus; species Xenopus laevis. Next base: position 47,027,439 of record NC_054382.1, read on the forward strand.
TGTTCTTTTCCGTCGCAGCTTCTATGTTCTTTTCCATTGCGGCTTCTTCTTTATTCTCTGGAGTGGTCTTCTTTGTTCTTTTCTTGAGCAGCCTTCTTTGTTCTTTTCTGTCACTTTTCTGCAACACGGCCAGGCCCCCTTAGAACCCAAAATCGACTGGGCCCAGGACAACAGTCACCCCTGTGCCCCCCTAATGGCAGCCCTGATTAGAACAATGCACTTTATGATGCTAGATCATGATGGAATGATCTTACTAAATGTGGAATCCACTTGGGTAAGTGAGTTTATGTCGACTTCCACATACAATTTCCAGGTTTTCGACGGATTTGGGTTGAGATCTTCCTTACTGCCCATGACTTTACTTTGAAAGCTTCCGCTTCCAGTGGGGACCTATAAATTTGGAGGTGCACTGGATTAGGATTGAGTACAGGTGGTGGAGGGGCAGGTTAGGGTTGGGTTCGAAATTTTCTTGACCGGAACATCACCAACTTGGGTCATGTAATCAACCAGTGAGGCATTTGCTTTCATTATTCTACCTAAATATCAAATTACTGATTATTTGATGAAAGTTATATATATATATATATATATATATATATAGTGCAATTTTATGTTATGACACCATGTGCTCAATGTGCATTGAAATACATAGCATATAATTCATATTTATGGGGCCAATTTACTAACATTCAAATGTTTATTTGTGGTTTCAAAAACCTATAAAACCATTAAAATGAGAAAATGTTGACAAATCTGCCCCTTAGAGCAATGTGGCAACTAATAATCAATGAAAACATAAAAGATTCTTGTTTTGCTTTGTGAATGTAATCTTTGTATAATACACAGTTATCTATATGGTGCTATGCAGAGTCATCTGCGACTGAGTTTGCTAAACCACATGAACCACCAATACTTGAGCAGCTGCATCTTCATTCCATTTTAGCAGCTGCTCCTGCTTTCATTCCGTCTCTGTATGTGGCCACAATACTGTCGCACTTTATTGGGACTACTATTTTCAACACACTCCTAATTTTACCTATAGTGGTTTCTCTATCCATGGAGAAAGAGGCATTTGTTGCCTTACTGTCAGAAATTTAGCAAAGGGTCGCAGGGGGGATTGGGTTGAGCTCTTCCTTCCCCCCCTTACTACAGCTGCAGATGAACCCAATGATTTACAACCTCAGAGGAAGATAAATATGAGCAAGATGGCTTGAGCTATGCAAAAGCAAAGCAGGAATTGACCACAAATCCAAATTTCAGAATCTCCCATAAGAAAGGCCATCTCCCATTTTTTTGAAATTATTTAATTTTTCTCTGTAAAAAAAAAAAAAAAAGTTCCTTGTACTTGATCATGAATAATATATAATCAATCCTTATTGGAAGCAGAACAGTTTTATTGGAATGTTTAAATGATTTTTTAGTAGACTTTAGGTTGGTGGCACACGTGGTGATTCTGAGTAGATTAGTTGCCCAGCGACAAATCTCTTCTTCAGGCAATTAATCTCCCAGAAATGCCTTCCCGCTGGCATGAATTGAATCGCCGGTAGGATGGCACTCAGATCAATTCGGTTTTCCGAAGTCGCCCGAAGTTTGCGGAGGAAAGGCATTTCGGGGAGATTAGTTGCCTGAAAAAGAGATTTGTTACTGGGCGACTAATCTCCCCCAAATCTGTGCATGTGCCACCACCCTAAATCACAAAATCTATTGTTTTTGCTAGAAATTAAACAGCAAGTCAAAAGTATAAGTTTCCAAGGTCTTGAAACATCACAGGACTGCCTTCTGTAGCTTTTACATGGGGCAACATACCTACACAGCTAAAGTGATGCTGACACTTCTAAATACATGATTTTTTTATTTCTGTCATAAAATACCCGTAGGCTGTACACTAAGGGGCACATTTACTAAGGGTTGAATATCGAGGGTTAATTAGCCCTCGATATTCGACCATCGAAGTAAAATCCTTTGAATTTTTTAGTTTGAATTGTTCGATCCGAAGGTCGAAGTAGCCAATTCGATGGTCGAAGTAGCCAAAAAAAACTTCGAAATTCAGTTTTTTTCATTCAAATCATTCACTCGAGCTTAGTAAATGTGCCCCTAAAACTTTATTTCTCATATGATCATTGATCTGGTGCTACTACATGCTCCACATTGTTGTAGTTAGTGGAAATTCCTCTGCTGCAGAGGCTGTGAGTTTAGTAAACATTTTAATGAACCCAGTACTGGGATGGTCAAATTTAGGAAAATTGATAATGTTCTGGATGCTGATTTCAAGGATAAACTGTCGATATGGACCCTTTAGACTGATTCGGCAGCTTATCTGCCTGTGTATGGGGCCCTTCTGACGGGCCTCTACCGACTAATACCTTGCCCTAGGACCAAAGGATCGGATTAGCCCAATATTGCCCTGCCTTTAGTGGGCATATCGAGAGAAACATCCGCTCTTTGGCGACCTCTCTAATTGAGCAGATATTATAGTGTATGTCTACCATAACAGTTAAGAAGGATCAGATGGTTTATTATTGTGAAAAAAACGGTACATGGTTAAGGTGAACACCAGGTTAAATCTGTCAAATGTAGCATTTAAAGAGAATCTAAACCATTTAAACAAATATGGTTATAAATGCAGTATATTTATACAGTAAATTTACTGCACCAGCCTTTCAGAACTTACAATCTCTATAACAGTAATGATCCGGGCATTCAAAATTGTGCACAGGGGTTGCATTTCATTACGAGAGTCAGTGACACTGACATGCTAAGTGTGGTCATCTCTTGCGAAGCTTAGTTGTCACAAAACATCAGAAAGTTAGATTCACAATGTAACTGATGCTCCAAGCTTGATTAGTAGATTCTGATGTAAATTGCACTTGTTTCTGAGCTGCCATGTAGATGCAGTAGATTGTGATCTCAGGGACCACCTCACATTCTACTGCATCTATATATATATAAAAAAAAAAAAGATGGATTTATAGCCTGCTACAGTGCTGTGTTCGCCTTGAGCTGATACATAATCTTAAAACATAATGTGCAGCATTACTAGCTTCCTCATTTGAAGAATATATATTTAAGATTAATATATATATATATATATATATATATATATATATATATATATATATATATATATATATATATATTGTGGGGGTTCACTCGCTGGTAGGCTGCAAAAGAGGCGACTTCACACACCAGGAACGGTTTAAGGGCTTCCTGCCCGCGTTTATTTTCCAGTGGCAGCAGAAGTTTCCCCTCGCAGGGGGAAGGTAACCAAAAAACAGCAGTTTAACAGAAATATCCAGCCTCCTGGCTAACACAAAAGAAATGCTTTGCTTTCTCTCCTGAAGCTGAGCAATACCAGCAGTTTGTCTCACACACATTCAGCACTGCTGCTCAGCATCAGGTGTACTAAATAGGCCTAGGGCCTCTTGAAAACCTGGCCTACGGATTTGGGAATCCGCCCCACCCTACTCTTGCGGGTTCCCAGTAAGACCAGTCCCGGATCAGCAATTACAAAAACCTTGCAGAGAGACATAGTGTTTCTCTGCTAACAGCACTACTGGTCTCACCTCAGCAACAATATCTGAGAATCCGTGGCCCAACATACATTCCATCAATCACTTTTCCCCAGGAAACTGGGGACCTTTTTGTCACCATACCACATATCCCCCCCCTCTGCTCAAGCCCGTAGGGCTGAGCACAGTATGCCACCAATGCATGTACCCTGGAGAGAGCATCTGCATTCCCTTGCATCTTTCCAGGTCTATGTTCTACTGAGAACTTGAAATTTTGAAGGGACAAGAACCATCTGGTGACCCTGGCGTTCTTTTCCCTATTTTGGGCCATCCATTTAAGTGGGGCATGGTCAGTGACAAGTTTGAACTGCCTCCCTAACAGATAGTATCTCAAGCTCTCCAGTGCCCACTTGATGGCCAGGCACTCTCTCTCTACAATGGCATACCTGCGTTCAGCGGGGGTTAGCTTCCTGCTTAGGTATGCTACTGGGTGTTCTTCCCCATTCACTACTTGTGACAGAACAGCCCCTAACCCAACTTCAGAAGCATCAGTCTGTACAAGAAACTCTTTCTTGAAGTCAGGAGCTATCAGCACAGGGTATCTGCACAGGGATGCCTTCAAGTTTAGAAAGGCTTCCTCTGCCTCTGGGGTCCATGTAACTGTTCCAGCTTTACTCCCTTTTGTGAGGTCAGTAAGTGGGGCTGCTAGGGTGGCAAAATTGGGGACAAACCTCCTGTAATATCCCACTATCCCAAGAAAGGCCCTCACTTGTTTCTTGGATTTGGGCCGGGGCCACTCCTGAATTCCCTCAATTTTGGACACCTGTGGCTTGACTACCCCTCTTCCAATCACATACCCCAAATAACGGGCCTCTTCTAACCCCATTGCACACTTTTTGGGATTTGCTGTCAGACCCGCCTTCCAGATAGAGTCAAGGACCGCTTGTACCCGGGGCAAATGACTTTCCCAGTCTGGGCTAAAGATAACCACATCGTCCAGGTAAGCTGAAGCATAACCTTGATGTGGTTTGAGAATGCGGTCCATCATTCTCTGGAACGTTGCTGGGGCCCCATGTAAGCCAAACGGTAGGCGTTTATATTGCCACTGCCCCTCAGGAGTGGAAAACGCAGTCTTCTCTTTGGCCCCTTCAGTGAGGGGTACCTGCCAATACCCCTTGGTAAGATCTAGGGTGGTAATGTAGCGGGCCTGCCCTAGCCTTTCTATCAGTTCGTCGACCCGGGGCATTGGATATGCATCAAACTTGCTGACCTCATTTAACTTTCTGAAGTCATTGCAAAATCGGATGCTACCATCCGGTTTTGGGACAAGGACAATGGGGCTGGACCATTCACTATGGGACTCCTCAATAACATCCAGCTCCAACATCCTTCTAATCTCCTCTGTCACTGCCTGACGTCGTGCCTCGGGTATCCTGTAAGGTTTAACATTGACTTTAACCCCAGGTCCAGTTATAATGTCATGTTTAATAATATCAGTAAGCCCAGGCTGGTCTGAGAATATTTGTCTATTCCGGATCAGAAACTCTTTCATCTCCTGCTTCTGACTGTTAGTAAGGGTCTCAGCCACTTTTACCTCAGGCACCTGTGGGATCTTTACCTCTACAACTGCAGGACAGGCGGACAGCGATTCCCTATCCTTCCAGGGCTTAATTAAGTTAACATGGTAGAGCTGCTCTTTTTTCCGCTTGTTTGGTTGGGACACCTTATAATTAACGTCCCCTACGCGTTCTATAATCTCGTAGGGGCCTTGCCATTTGGCCAGGAACTTACTTTCCACCGTAGGAACCAGGACTAACACCCTGTCCCCAGGATGGAAAGTTCGGACACGAGCCGATCTATTATATATGCGGCTTTGAGCTTGCTGGGCCTGAAGCATATGTTCTCTCACAAGGGGCATTACTTTTGCAAGACGGTCCTGCATGTCTGCAACATGCTCTATGACACTTTTGTGTGGGGTGGCTTCAGACTCCCATGTCTCCTTTGCCACGTCCAACAGCCCTCGTGGGTGGCGGCCATACAACAACTCAAAGGGTGAAAACCCTGTAGAGGCCTGTGGGACTTCTCTAATGGCAAACATGAGATATGGAAGTAAACAATCCCAATTCCTCCCATCTTTATCCACCACTTTTTTTAACATCCCCTTAAGGGTCTTGTTGAACCTTTCCACCAACCCGTCAGTTTGGGGATGATAGACAGATGTGCGTAACTGTTTGATTTGGAGAAACCTGCACAATTCCTTCATCACCCTAGACATGAAGGGAGTCCCCTGATCTGTAAGGATCTCTTTTGGAATTCCTGTGCGGGTGAACATGTGGAACAGCTCTCGAGCTATGGTCTTTGAAGAGGTGTTCCTTAAGGGGACAGCCTCTGGATACCGAGTGGCGTAGTCCATGACTACCAAAATATACTGATGCCCCCTAGCAGATTTTATTAGTGGCCCTACCAAGTCCATGGCAATACGATCAAATGGAATTTCGATTACGGGTAAGGGAACTAATGGGCTGCGAAAATGGGGCATTGGGGCCGATTTCTGACACTCGGGGCATGATTCACAATAGTTCTTTACATCTGCATGTACCCCCGGCCAAAAGAACCTCTGTAGCATTCGGTCTTTGGTTTTCTCATACGCTAGGTGGCCACCTAGTGGATGAGAATGGGCCAGATTGAGAACTGTTCTCCTATATGGCTGTGGGACCACTAGCTGTTCCACAATCTCTCCTCGAACCTTATCCACATGGTAAAGCAAGTCATTTTGTACAGCAAGGTGGGGAAATACACATTCTACCCCAGGATTTTCGGGGTTCCCATTTTTAACCTTGACATTTTCCCAAGCTTTAGTGAGTGTCGGGTCCCTTAGCTGGGCAGTTCCGAAGTTATCCCGGGAGACCTCTAGCTCAGGCATGCTAGGTTCCTCAATGGTCTCCGCAGTTACCTCAGATTCACCAGCTAATACAGCTAAGGGAAACAACTCACTATCTTCCAACCCATCCTCGGTACCACTTACAATAACACCTGACATGGGTGGTTCTGTTTTCTCTCCCCCAGATACTCTATTGTCCTTAACAGTTTCTATAGAAGTATCCAGTTCAATAGGGTGGGGTCTCACCTCACCATGCTCAAAACTTTTCTCAGTCTCTGGAGCTTGCTCCTGGCACAGTTCACGAAATAAGGGAAAGTCTCTGCCCAAAATTACACTGTGCAAGAGTATGGGAGACACTGCCACTTCATGGCACACAGTCCCTGCGGGGGTCACAAAAGTCACTAAGGCTGTGGGGTATTTCTTACAGTCCCCATGTACACACACCACTCCTACTTGACGCTGTGTTAAAGGACAGTCCTTCAGGAGCTGTGTGTTTACCAGTGTGACTAAGCTACCTGTGTCTAATAGTGCATTCACAGTGCGCTTACCAATCTGGACGACACAAGTTGGTACATCAGGATCCGCAACGAGACCTGGTCGAGCGAACAGAGACAACTTCCCCTCCGTTCCACACTCCATGGGTTCTGGATCAGCTGGGCAGTTGGCGGCAATATGTCCCCACTCTCTGCACCTCCAGCACTGGGGAGCTCCTCGGGTCTGGCGGGGGCTGTCTCCACGGGGTCTTCCTCTTGTTGAGTCTAGACCTGGATTACCGGGGTCCTCTGGGCTGAGCCTTTCCACTGTAGCCGACTTCTTGGATCGGTCCACTGCAGGAGTCCTCTTCGAGGTGGGCACCGCCCGCGTAGTGAAGTCCTCAGCGGCAAGGTATCGCTCCACCAGTTCCACCAACTGGTCTGCTGTATTTGGGTCGCCTTGGCTTACCCACCGGCGTAATTCAGGTGGAAGCGCTCTCAGGTATCGGTCCATTGTGACCCTTTCCACTATCTGAGGCGCGGAAAGCAAGTCCGCCTGTAGCCAGCGTTTCACAAGGTTAATGAGATCATACATCTGGGAGCGGGGTGATCCCTTAACCTTAAATTCCCAACTGTGGACCCGCTGTGCCCTCACAGAGGTGGTTACTCCCAGTCTCCGCAGGATTTCAGACTTCAGCTTGTCATAGTCCCTTGCGTCCTCGGAGGACAGGTCATAAAAAGCTTTCTGGGAATCCCCCACTAGTAGTGGTGCAACAATCATCGCCCATTGCTCCCTCGACCAGGCTTGCTGCTCCGCCGTCCTCTCAAAGGTACAGAGGAAGGCCTCCACATCATCCTGCCCAGTCATTCTCCGCAGGAGGTGGCTGCCTGGGATGGAGCGTGGCACTCCGGGGACTAGGGCAGCATCCCCAGAGACCCTGGCTGTCAGTTGTTTTACCACCTCAACTTGCAGCTGCCGATCTTTCTCTGCAGCCTGCGCCAGTGCAGTGATCTGGGCCTCCAACAGACGATTTGCCTCCTGCTGGGTGGCGTTACACTGCTGCTGTAGCAACTGGCTCTCCTGGTGGGCCTTCTGTAAAGTTGCAGTGCACTGCAGCAAAGCCTTGAGGACATCCTCCATTTCACAACTTTTAAGTGCACTGTCTCTTTAAATCCCACTTATAAGCTATACAGTCCGCACAATACCCACAGGAGACTTACTGTGGTTTGGCAACTTCCGCGTGTGGCAATCGCTGCCCGCATCCGAAACACCAATTGTGGGGGTTCACTCGCTGGTAGGCTGCAAAAGAGGCGACTTCACACACCAGGAACGGTTTAAGGGCTTCCTGCCCGCGTTTATTTTCCAGTGGCAGCAGAAGTTTCCCCTCGCAGGGGGAAGGTAACCAAAAAACAGCAGTTTAACAGAAATATCCAGCCTCCTGGCTAACACAAAAGAAATGCTTTGCTTTCTCTCCTGAAGCTGAGCAATACCAGCAGTTTGTCTCACACACATTCAGCACTGCTGCTCAGCATCAGGTGTACTAAATAGGCCTAGGGCCTCTTGAAAACCTGGCCTACGGATTTGGGAATCCGCCCCACCCTACTCTTGCGGGTTCCCAGTAAGACCAGTCCCGGATCAGCAATTACAAAAACCTTGCAGAGAGACATAGTGTTTCTCTGCTAACAGCACTACTGGTCTCACCTCAGCAACAATATCTGAGAATCCGTGGCCCAACATACATTCCATCAATCACTTTTCCCCAGGAAACTGGGGACCTTTTTGTCACCATACCACAATATATATATATATATATATATATATATATATATATATATATATATATATATATATATATATATATATATAACAAACAAGGGAAAGTTGTGCTCACCACTAGTTTTTAAAATCATTAGGCGGGGGTGCAATGAGGCTGTGACCACAAAATACATATAGACAAATACAAGATTCCTCTGCACTCAACCCATTATCAATATATTTAAGACAGAGACATTTTGTGCATACTGCTACTGAAGAATGCCTTACCCTTTAAACAAAACAGGGATTGTTTGTCCATATATTGCAATATATTTAAGCTGGCCAACTACGTCAAAGTCATCCCATATCTGGCCAGTCCTATGCTCAATTTTCATCTGATTCATTAAGAATTCTATGGTTTAATTATACATTTTATAAAAGGGACAAATATTTTTTGTCTATATGTATTTTGTGGTCACAGCCTCATTGCACCCCCGCCTAATGATTTTAAAAACTAGTGGTGAGCACAACTTTCCCTTGTTTGTTATAGTTCTACAAGAGCAGTGACCAGCTCCATGTTGTAGCTCCCACCCTCTCCAACTATAGTCAGGTGATCCCACTGGTGTCTAATAAAAGGGCAGCCAAGTTTGGGAGTTTTACTTTGAAAGCAGCTAGTAAGTTGCAGGTAAAACGTATTCGTCCCTTTTATAAAATGTATAATTAAACCATAGAATTCTTAATGAATCAGATGAAAATTGAGCATAGGACTGGCCAGATATGGGATGACTTTGACGTAGTTGGCCAGCTTAAATATATTGCAATATATGGACAAACAATCCCTGTTTTGTTTAAAGGGTAAGGCATTCTTCAGTAGCAGTATGCACAAAATGTCTCTGTCTTAAATATATTGATAATGGGTTGAGTGCAGAGGAATCTTGTATTTGTCTATATGTATTTTGTGGTCACAGCCTCATTGCACCCCCGCCTAATGATTTTAAAAACTAGTGGTGAGCACAACTTTCCCTTGTTTGTTATATATATATATATATATATATATATATATATATATATATATATATATATATATATATATATATATATATATATATATATTAAATATATATTCTTCAAATGAGGAAGCTAGTAATGCTGCACATTATGTTTTAAGATTATGTATCAGCTCAAGGCGAACACAGCACTGTAGCAGGCTATAAATCCATCTTTTTTTTTTTTATATATATATAGATGCAGTAGAATGTGAGGTGGTCCCTGAGATCACAATCTACTGCATCTACATGGCAGCTCAGAAACAAGTGCAATTTACATCAGAATCTACTAATCAAGCTTGGAGCATCAGTTACATTGTGAATCTAACTTTCTGATGTTTTGTGACAACTAAGCTTCGCAAGAGATGACCACACTTAGCATGTCAGTGTCACTGACTCTCGTAATGAAATGCAACCCCTGTGCACAATTTTGAATGCCCGGATCATTACTGTTATAGAGATTGTAAGTTCTGAAAGGCTGGTGCAGTAAATTTACTGTATAAATATACTGCATTTATAACCATATTTGTTTAAATGGTTTAGATTCTCTTTAAATGCTACATTTGACAGATTTAACCTGGTGTTCACCTTAACCATGTACCGTTTTTTTCACAATAATAAACCATCTGATCCTTCTTAACTGTTATGGTAGACATACACTATAATATCTGCTCAATTAGAGAGGTCGCCAAAGAGCGGATGTTTCTCTCGATATGCCCACTAAAGGCAGGGCAATATTGGGCTAATCCGATCCTTTGGTCCTAGGGCAAGGTATTAGTCGGTAGAGGCCCGTCAGAAGGGCCCCATACACAGGCAGATAAGCTGCCGAATCAGTCTAAAGGGTCCATATCGACAGTTTATCCTTGAAATCAGCATCCAGAACATTATCAATTTTCCTAAATTTGACCATCCCAGTACTGGGCTCATTAAAATGTTTACTAAACTCACAGCCTCTGCAGCAGAGGAATTTCCACTAACTACAACAATGTGGAGCATGTAGTAGCACCAGATCAATGATCATATGAGAAATAAAGTTTTAGGGGCACATTTACTAAGCTCGAGTGAATGATTTGAATGAAAAAAACTGAATTTCGAAGTTTTTTTTGGCTACTTCGACCATCGAATTGGCTACTTCGACCTTCGGATCGAACAATTCAAACTAAAAAATTCAAAGGATTTTACTTCGATGGTCGAATATCGAGGGCTAATTAACCCTCGATATTCAACCCTTAGTAAATGTGCCCCTTAGTGTACAGCCTACGGGTATTTTATGACAGAAATAAAAAAATCATGTATTTAGAAGTGTCAGCATCACTTTAGCTGTGTAGGTATGTTGCCCCATGTAAAAGCTACAGAAGGCAGTCCTGTGATGTTTCAAGACCTTGGAAACTTATACTTTTGACTTGCTGTTTAATTTCTAGCAAAAACAATAGATTTTGTGATTTAGGGTGGTGGCACATGCACAGACTTTGACGTAGTTGGCCAGCTTAAATTGCAATATATGGACAAACAATCCCTGTTTTGTTTAAAGGGTAAGGCATTCTTCAGTAGCAGTATGCACAAAATGTCTCTGTCTTAAATATATTGATAATGGGTTGAGTGCAGAGGAATCTTGTATTTGTATATATATATATATAATTTTTTTTTTTTTTAAATGTAGTTTTTGCAAAAAGACAATTTTAATAATAGGCAACATTACAAAATACATTAAAAATATATTTATTATATTTAAGTGTAAATGAATTGGCTACTAAAAAGCAGTATCTGATAATAAAACAAAGTGCTTTACAGAGATTGTTCCTCATTCACATCAGCCCTGCCGCAATGGAGTGTGCAATCCAAGGACCCTCTCACTTTCACTATGATCAATTTAATCAGAAGCCAGTTCCTTGCTTGTACGTTTTTGGCATGTAGGAGGAAACCCACACAGACACAGGGAGGACATGGGCTACGGTAAGTGCCAAGACCAAAATCAAACCCCAGTCTTTTAAGTGCCACTAAGACGCATTGCCACTGGTTGTTTATATTCTTTGCACTACTGGTTTTAATATCTAAAACATTAGCAGATGCCATATATGTATAGACTTAGAACAGAACGGCTAATGACAATATTTCAGGAGTGGATACAAAGAACATAAAGAGCTAAATACTATTTTCTTAGGGTGATTGTACATGGAAATTTTGTTGCCCGCAATAAATCTTTCAGGGTGGCCAATAAAACATAAAGTGTTTTACAGGTATAGATATCGATCGGGGAAGCCCATTGGGTAGCCCCTCGGTCTGTCGGCAGCTTTTATCGGCCCGTGTATGGGCACCTTAAGCCATTGTGACAGGTTAGTAACAGGTCTTTTTTAAACATGCATGATTGATATCTGTTTAATGGAGTGGGTTTTTTTTTTCATCGGTTAAAAGATTTTGATGGGCACAACACCATAATATGAGAAACATCAGGCCATTTCTCTTTCGGCCAGTCATAACCTCTTTGGCATGTCTTTTTTTTCAACAGCGGGACTTTACTGATGCTTCTTGCTGATTAGGGATGGGTGAATTTTACCCGTTTCGCCAAAAAATTTTTTTTGACGCGCGTCTTTTTATTTTGACACACAAAGCCATACAAGTCTATGGGCGAAATTTTTTCGGCAAAACAAGGCGAAAAAATTCGCCCATCCCTATTGCTGATAGCTTGGCTTTGACATTTTGGCTATTCTTCTATCCGTTCGAATGGTTGTTTTCTGTTTACCTACACATCTTCCAGGTTTTGTTTGCCATTTTAAAGCATTTGAGATCATTTTAGTTGAGCAGCCTATATTTTCTGCCCTTCTTTATATGTTTTCCCCTCTTCAATCAATCTTTTAATCAAAGTACGGTATGCTGTTATTTTGGATTGACCCATTTTACTATGCACTGTAACCAGCATGCAAAAGATTTTCAACAAACAAACAATATTTTGGTAACTTAACCCTTTAAGTGCCAGCAGAATTTCACATTTTGGTTACGCGAAATGCCAGCCATTTTTGAAACATTTTGTGCTCTCTCACTTTAGGGGCATTTTCTGAGGGGAAACCTATAGTTTACCTAGGAAAACTATACATTGTTTTTTTCGGTAGAAACTGAGCTTTCTAAATCTGCCTGAGTTTTCATGTATTTCCACCTGTGCAAAAAAATTTATAGTGCTAAATACCAAAAAAAAATGAAAAATTACCATTTTTCATCGTATATCAATTTATACCAGAAAAATATTTCATTTTACGGATGAAAATCCAACTGTTTTGGAAAGCCTTATGTCTCTCGAACATGCCAATACCAGATATGTATAGTTTTAGGGAGATTTAGGACTTCTGTACAGCAAAAACTCCCGTCAGTATATTACTGAATTTTGAAAGCACTAACGCAGAAAACGGCATGCTTTAGATTCCAAGGCAAAAAATCCTGAAAACCGTAGGTTTACCCCAGAAAACCATACATTTTTGAAAAGTACACATTCTGCCGATTACAAAATGGGTAACTATGTCTCTCTACTCCCAACTATCAAACATAAAAGCTTGTCTGAACATAGCGGTTTTTCAAAAAAAATTTCAAAATTCTGAAAAATCATTTCAAAGGTTTTATTTTGCTGCTCCGCATATCCCAAACTATATTAGGTACCAAGAAAAAGCACCTGAAATATGATTGCCAGGGGTCCACTGAACAGTTTGATACCCATTATGCATAGGTTTACCAAAATATCTGGCATTTAGAGACACCAATATGAAGTTAGCACATCCAAATTGTTCAGGACTTTACTTCAGCTACTGAGAAATCAACACATTGACTGCATTTTTTGTGGGGTAAAAACACAGAAATATATGTTTACCCCCCAAACCCATATATTTTTGGAAAGTACACATTCTACAGAATCTAAAATGGGTACCCATGCCTTTCTGCTCCAAACTACTGAGTCGCAAGGCTTTCCCAAAATTGTCGGTTTTGGTGAAATATCTGAAAATTGCCTCAAACCTTCAACTTCCCAGCACCATATCACCCATGTATCATTACGCACCAAGAAAAAGCACCCTAAATATGATTGCCAGGGTTCCTCCAAACAGTTTGGTGGCCATTGTTCATAGGTTTACCAAAGTATCTGGCATTTAGAGGCCCCAAAATGAAGTTAGCGCATACAAAACTTCAGCTAATGAAAAATCAACACATTGACTGCATTTTTTTTGGGGTAAAAACACAGAAATATATGTTTACCCCCCAAACCATATATTTTTGGAAAGTACACATTCTACTGAATCTAAAATGGGTACCCATGCCTTTCTGCTCCAAACTACTGAGTCGCAAGGCTTTCCCAAAGTTGTCAGTTTTGGTGAAATATCTGAAAATTGCCTCAAAGCTTCAACTTCCCAGCACCATATCACCCATGTATCATTACGTACTAAGAAAAAGCACCCTAAATATGATTGCCAGGGTTCCTCTGAACATTTTGGGGGGCCATTGTTCATAAGTTTACCAAAGTATCTGGCATTTAGAGGCCCCAAAAGGAAGTTAGCGCATACAAACAGTCCCCTGGGTAACTTCAGCTAATGAAAAATCAACACATTGACTGCATTTTTGTGGGGTAAAAACACAGAAATATATGTTTACCCCCCAAACCCATATATTTTTGGAAAGTACACATTCTACAGAATCTAAAATGGGTAACTATGCCTTTCTGCTCCAAGGCTTTGCCAAATTTGGCGGTTTTGGTGAAATATCTGAAAATTGCCTCAAAGATTCAACTTTCCAGCATCGTATTGTCCATGTATCATTACCAGCATAAAGCATCCTAAATATAAACATAGGGGTCTACTAAACAGTTTGATGCCCAATGTGCATAGATATACCAAACTATGTGGCTCACAGAGACCCCCAAATGACAATATGTATAGACATTTTCACGGCTGACGCGCTGGCTGCTGCAATATAACCACCCGGTGTGTGTATTATGCAACATTAGACCACCTAACAGTACAGAGACCCCAGAAAACCATATATTTTCAGAAAGAACACATTCTGACAAATCCAATGTGGGTAAATAAGTGTTTCTAATGCAAACTGCCAAACTGCAAAGCAATGCTGAACATAACGGTTTTTATCAAATTTCTGAAAATCGTCACTAAGCTTGAATTTTACCACATTATATGCCCCACATTTCGTAACTTATCAGCATAAAACATCCTAAATATGAACGCCAGGGGTCTACTGAACACTTTGATGCCCAATATGCATAGATATACCAAACTATGTGGCGCACAGAGACCCCCAAATGACAATAGTGTATATACATTTTCACGGCTGACGCGCGCTGGCTGCTGCAATATAAGCACCTGGTGTGTGTAATATGCGACATTAGACCTCCCTAACAGTACAGAGACCCCAGAAAACCATATAATTTCAGAAAGTACACATTCTGACGAATCCAATATGGGTAAATGTGTTCCTACTGCAAACTGCCAAACTGCAAAGCAATGCTGAACGTAACAGTTTTTATCAAATTTCGGAAAATCGTCACAAAGCTTGAATTTTACCCCATTATATGCCCCACATTTCGTAACTTATCAGCATAAAACATCCTAAATATGAACGCCAGGGGTCTACTGAACACTTTGATGCCCAATATGCATAGATATACTAAACTATGTGGCGCACAGAGACCCCGAAATGACAATAGTGTATATACATTTTCACAGCTGACGCGCTGGCTGCTGCAATATAAGCACCTGGTGTGTGTATTATGCGACATTAGACCCCCCTAACAGTACAGAGACCCCAGAAAACCATATATTTTTAGAAAGTACACATTCTGACGAATCCAATATGGGTAAATAAGTGTTTCTACTGCAAACTGCCAAACTGCAAAGCAATGCTGAACATAACGTTTTTTATCAAATTTCTGAAAATCGTCACAAAGCTTGAATTTTACCCCATTATATGCCCCACATTTCGTAACTTATCAGCATAAAACATCCTAAATATAAACGCCAGGGGTCTACTGAACACTTTGATGCCCAATATGCATAGATATACCAAACTATGTGGCGCACAGAGACCCCCAAATGGATATATAGTAGATAAAATTTACAAGGCAAAACAAAATAAGGCAGTAAAGAGTGAAATGCAAAAAAATCCAATAAAACCACAAAAATCAATGTTTTTTTCCAGACTAGTGTTATCGGCCGTCAGAATCACAGTTTGAATATTTTAGCTGGGCCAAACAGGTTATACGGCTAGAAACAAGTGAACACAACATATGCAGAGCTGAAAATGCAATAAAATGGCTAAAAATGCAATAAAATGGCTAAAAATGCACCAAAATACCCAAAATTGCAATATAATCACCGAAATAACATACAAAAGGTATTGCACAGTACGGTTAGCGAATACGCTATTCGTAATGGCAATAAAAAATTTTTTTCAGCCAAAAAAAGAGACGATGCGATAAGAAAAAAAAAAAAAAGCCACAATGCCATGTATGTGCGTGTGCGTGTGTACAATTGGTAAATTACATGTTATGTGCGCGTGTGTGCGTGGGCACGTGTGTGTGAGTGCAGTGAGTGTAAGTGACCCCCCCAATCCCCAAAAATGTATGTGTAAGTGTGTGTAAGTGTGAATCTAAGTGTGTATTACTGTAATAAGTGTGTGTTGGTGTGTTTGTGTGTGTAATTGTTGCACTAACCTGAAAAAGTCGCTGGAGACTGTTGCAGGCGATCTGGAAGGGCCCCAGGAAGAAATCTGCGTCGTCATCGGTGTCCCTGTGCTGTGTGGGCGGAGCTGATCATCAAGGCTGCAGCAGCAGGACACGTAAATAACACGTGCCTGCTGCTGCTTTGGGGCCCCTGGGCGATCGCGCCCCAGGGGCCACTCGATCCCCTGCTCTGCTCGTTGCCTAGGGGCAGGGGATCCTGAAGGAATGGAGCGAGCAGCTCTAACAGCCGCTCCTCCGCTCGCAAACCCGGAAGTGCTGCAGAACGTAGAATCTACGTTCTGTGGCATTTCAAGTTACTTTTCCAGAGAACGTAGATTCTACGTTCTGTGGCACTTAAAGGGTTAATAACTAGGCTTATAAAACTTTTCATTTCCTGGACTGCTCCACTATAGTGTTTCTCTCAAATAAACGGTGACCAATCAAGCTGTGTAGCACCACATTTTCCCCCAAACATATGATCATCTGTCAGCCAAAAAGTTGATGCTTCTGCGCTGCCTCCTTGTGATCTAACCAATTTGATCACTGATGAGCTGACATTATGTGACATAAAGAGAATTGGTTCATATGGCTGGACATCTTGGCATTAATCAGAGCAAAGTGTGAGACTAATTTTTGGCAAGTTTTCCTTAATTCCAGCTCTGTAACTGGTTCATAGATGAAATTTAGATGAAACCAATGCAGTCATTTTCAAAATAAGAATGTGTAAGATGCAACAAAGTCCAAATAGAAGAGGGGGATGGTGGTTAGCACAGCTTTTCCAAATGATATGCGTCCAATTCCTTAATAGTTGCTCTGTGCTGCAACTGCTGCAAAAGATCCAAGTATAGGAAGAGGAACTCCAGCAGTATTACTGCAAACAACTTTTTATTCCAGGCAGTGGTAAACACAACATGTCTGGTGTTACACAGTTTGGTATCCAAAGAATTCCCGAAATCCTACATGTGGTAGGCACCCAATAGGTGCCAAAAACTTGCAGTTACACCAGGTTTTACCAGGAGTACAAGCTAGTGCTTCAGGTAAGGTTTTCCCTCTAAGACTTTGTAAATGCAACTTATTTGCTATCTGTCTCCCTCTGACCTGCTGTATTGCCGCAAAAGCTTGAAATTGATTAAATGTTGTGTAACATTAAAGGCAATTAATGACAACTGCCTGAAAGATGACACATCTACCTACAGTATGACTTTTGGAATTCAAGTTATCCCATCACCATTGCTCACCATTAATGTATAGCAGAGGGTTTAGCACTCTGTTTTTCCCCAAGACCACAGCATTATTGTTGAAACACACATGCTTACTGGTTTATGAAAAGATGTGCCCCATTAAGGAATATGTAGTGTTTAGGTCTCAGCCAAGAAAAAGTAGCTATGCTTAATGTTGCAAACAGAAAATTGCTCCAGCTGTGCATGTCTCATTCCGAAGATTTCAGAAGAGAAGAAGATGGCGCCTGTGAACTTCGATGCCTGAATCTGCACAGAGGGGTAAGTAAAACTTTAGGAGCATTTGCCTGGGGTAACACTTAGGCTGGGTGGAGGAGGATCTATATAGGGTAGGGGTTTTATTTTTTTTTAACTTTATGGTTGAATTCTCCTTTAAAATTTGGCTTTTCGCTCTACTGTGCATGCGCAGCCGCGAGAAGGAAGAAGAAGCCAGAAGTCGATCACTCTGTGGTGCTCGCTGGTGTCAGGTAAGTAAATGTGATCACTTGGGAGTGCATAAATTTGGCACCACCAAGTATAACAGGATTTTCCTTCTCATTTAAGTTCCTTATCCCATTCACACACTATGGTGCCAGTTAACCTGCCTGTATATTGGTGGGTGGAAGCCATGCAAGGACATAAAATCTTGTTTTAGATGATGCCCTGGCTGCAATTGGACATTGTCTCTTGCGCATGTGCAAATTGACGCTTGTGCATGACGCTTGTGCATGACACTCGTGCACATATGCGAACTACCGCATGCGCAAATCACCACAATTGTGAATGGATGGAGAGAGGGGACTGTACTAGTGCTAGGCGGAGAGAAGGTACGTGTCTGGTGCCCCCCCAGCTTTGCGCCCTAGGCACGTGCCTACCCCTAGTTCCGGCCCTGCATCAGGCACTGCAAGAAATCTCTTTTGAGTACTCAGTATAGGAAAATATATGTACAAAGAGAAAACAAAAAGCCCACACATTTGGCAGAAATGTAGAAATGGTGACAGGCTTCAGTGATACTGCAGGGGTTACATAATAAATCCATAGTATACATAATGTGGGAAGACCACATTCTGTATGTTAAACATGATATATATGGACAGCAGTCACACTAAGGAAAATGAGATAAATGTTACATCTCAGGGCACAAATATTTATATTCAAGCATAAATCATAAAAAGATGTATTATAAAAATATATACAGTACATCTGGGTGCTCTGTTACAAGGAGACTCAATATGCATGTCCCCCTAAAATAACAGTTTGAGTGGAACCAGTAATATACGACATGCTTAGACTAAGATCCCTGGCACCAAAGAGAGAGAACCTGTGCAGCATGGTCCATGATTAATCAGTTTTTTAAAATGACAGTACACAAATGTGACTTGCCTGCATAGAACCTGGGCATGGGCACATGTGAAATGACCGAGAGCCGGGGTTGATCTTCAACATCTGTGCTCTTCATAAGAACAGAGATGACAACTTAAAAGTATACGGTCATGGAAATACATTTTTTTTCCAAAATACATCAGTTAAAGGGTGGTTCACCTTTAAGATAACTTTTAGTATGTTATAGAATGGCAGATAGTTTTTTAAATATTTGCCTTCTTCTTCTGACTATTTCCAGCTTTCAAATGGGGGTCACTGACCCCATCTAAAAACAAATGCTCTGTAAGGTTACAAATGTATTGTTATTGCTACTTTTTATTACTCCTCTTTCTATTCAGTCCTTCTGCTATTCATATTCCATAATCTTATTCAAATCAGTGCATGGTTGCTAGGCTAATTTGGACCCTAGCAACTAGACTGCTTAAAATGCAAACTGGAGAGCTGCTGAAAAAAAAGCTAAATAACTTCAAAAACCACAAATAAAAAAAAATCAAAACCAATTGCAATTTGTCTCTACATCATACTAAAAGTTAATTTAAAGATGAACAACCCCTTTAATAGTGCTGCTCCAGCATACTTCTGCACTGAAATCCATTTTTCAAAAGCGCAAGTTGATTTTTTTATATTAGATTTTGAAATCTGGCATGTGGCTAGATATTGTTTCCTAGCGGCAAAATCTGGATTTTAATGTATGCATAGATATTAAAATAAAAGAAAGTAGAAATTGCCCACTGATAACACTGGGCCCTAGGCTAGGGTAGCTTCTGCATTAAGGTGTCAGTGTAACGTAAACCACTGATTGGAATTGCTTGCATATATAAAGGGGGAAAGGGATTGGAGTTAGCTGTAATCACCATTGCTCTTTTTCTGAAAACCAGAAGGCCCAGGGTCTCTTGTAGTGGAAACTGTAGTGACTTAAAAGCCAACACTGCAATGCCTGCATTAGAGAAGCTCAACATATTTAATGCAAAGAAGAATTTTACTGAAAACATGCTTACATTTAATTTCACTTTCTTATAAAAACAATGTTCAGCTCAGCATTTTATTTTAAAGAGGGGAATTAAATAAGTGGATTTTATAGGAAAACGTAAGTTTAAATTACTATTATTCATGCCCCAATGTAATTATAATTGCTTGCCTAATACCCAAGGCCAATGCTCCTGTTTGGTAAAAATTGTACCAGCCCTGGGTATTTCTGCAAACATCCTTATCACCATCTTCTTTGGATTCTTCAGTCTTTTTGTGACAAGCACATGCTCAGCAGAGCAAAAGCTGAACTTAGAAGGAAAACCCAGCCTTTTCACTCTAGTGCACATTTGAAGGCCTGTGCCTAGAGAAAAGAAGACAAGCAGGGAAAGGAAGATGGAGAATTTAGTTCTCCTTTAAGTTACTTATTGGCTGCTAGTTATAAAACACTTTGAGTTTTGGTATTTTGCCGGGAGGTGTGGTGCAAGCAGGTTGGAAGGGGAGCCTGGGAGAGGAGGGACTGTTCACATTGGGCCCCTCAGTAAATTGAATTACGAGCCCAAGTTACGCCACTAACCATAGTGGCTTATATATTCATTCATTGTGCTAGTAAGTTTATATATAATATTGCTTGATATGCCATAAAAACCTTATTATTTTACAACTGTCTTTTTCTGATCACGTGACCACTGAGGTCATAATGCTCACTATTACTATTATTATAAATACCAAACCTGGTTAGATAACACCATCATCCATCTGGCTTACTCTTTAATGGATCATGTGACCAATGATGTCATAATGCACACTCTAGATACAAACTCTTAAAGCCCTCTGATTTAAAGGAGAAGGAAAGCCCCAGGGCGCAAAACCCCTCCCCCCCTCCCTCCTCCCCCCGGGCCTACCCCTCCCGCTGGGCAAATGCCCCTAACTTGTTACTCACCCCTCTGCGCAGGTCCTGTCCACGGAGTTCACAGTCGCCATCTTCTCCCACGCGCGTCTTCTTCCTGCTCTGACCGGCGTCTTCTGGCGCATGCGCAGTAGGATCAGGTACCGGTACAGCATGCGCCGAATGTCACGAAGTTTTCCGATTTCACTTCGTGACATTCGGCGCATGCGCAATAGAGCTGTACCGGTACCTGTTCCTACTGCGCATGCGCCAGAAGACGCCGGTCAGAGCAGGAAGAAGACGCGCGTGGGAGAAGATGGCGACTGTGAACTCCGTGGACAGGACCTGCGCAGAGGGGTGAGTAACAAGTTAGGGGCATTTGCCCAGCGGGAGGGGTAGGCCCGGGGGGAGGAGGGAGGGGGGGCAATACACGGGAGGGGGGGAGGGGTTTTGCGCCCTGGGGCTTTCCTTCTCCTTTAAGTTGTGTCAGTGTGAGCGAGGAAGCTGAAGAGTGCGGATGTGCAGGTAAGAGACCTACAACTGAACATAACTGTCAAAATATAAAAAGGGACACATTTATCTGAATAACACAAAAAAGGTAACACTCTAATAACCCCAAATGTGATTAGAAAAAAAAGTAGGGGATAAAAACACACAAAACTAGGGACAATGTATTTAACTACCCTCCTTATGTTTCAAACCCAGGCAGTATAAACAATAGTTACACTAGTTTTTCTTAACTAGCAGTGTAAATACCAAAATAAAGAGTTTGAACCTTAACAAAGCTTTCTGGTAAGAATTCAAAGTTTCTATTGCTGTCCACTCTGCCTTAGATAATTTGATATAACCTCCCTGATGTGTAATTTGTCATTTTTAGCAATTGTGCTTTGGTAATTGGGAAAAAGTGTCAATTGAGGAAAGTGTATTGGGTGGGATGAATGTATTTGTGGAAAAATGATGCCACGACTAGTTCAGGGGAGTTTGTAAATTGTTCTTTAGGTTTTAGAAACCAAGTAAATTTGTAAACAGCCTGCATTACTTCAAATGCGTTAGTATGGTGACAAAAAAACAACCTCTATGGTGATATCAAAGTACGGTTAGACAAAGTAAAAATCACTACTCACGACTGAATTCGTCCCGTTTTGCAGAAAAATTCTCAAAATTGTTAAAAATTTGTGAAACTTTTTTAGTTGTATGATTTTGTCGTGCAACAAAAATTCTGTTGACTTATGTAATTTTTGATAAGAACAGATAGGCGGCACTCCGGATAAAAGAAGAGAATTTATTTCAACAATGGATGGATCCACATGTCTTACGCGTTTCGGGAACAGAGTCCCTTAATCATAGGCTTACAGGTCAAGCAGTGTCATTTCCTTAAATAGACAACATAACAGTGACACCTACTGGACAATATGTAAATCACAATTTAAATACATACAATCAATGTAATGTGTTACTCGAATTGGAAAAGCCAAATGGCAGTTAAAATTAAATTTACTTTATTGTTCTATACACTTAAAAAACTGATATCAGAATAACCTGTTAAAACACATAAATATATAAATGCATATACATATATGTCAAATTTTGTGTTTGTTTGGTATGCCTGTGATTAATTAGGACCATGTGTTTTTTCCCCCTACCTATTATAATGCCATGCCCATCTTTCAATTGTTTTTTTTTACCCCCTCACCAAAGAAAATGAGTAACCCCCAATATAAAAAGAGGCTAACTCATGGCAGTAATGCAAGCTAAAGGAAATCACATAATTTTTGGCTCAGATTAAAAATATGTGGATGTATGTATTGGTAATTAAATAGCCAGGCAAATATTTGTTACCTATTTACCTGCACTAAGTACATGTTTCTATATACTGGGGCTCATTTATCAATACTGGGCAAATTTGCCCATGGGCAGTTACCTATAGCAACCAATCAGTGATTAGCTTTTTAAAGCCAGCTGCAAGTAGAACAATGAATGCAGCAATCTGATTGGTTGCCATGGGTTACAGCCCATGGGCAAATTTGCCCAGTGTTGATAAATGACCCCCACTACTGTGTTCCTGGTTTGCATGTTCTTTTTTACTTTTTGGTATTTTAAATCTGTACCAATAAACCCTTAGCCTTTCATTAGGTTCTTTTAATTTTGTGTTTATACCCTGTATGTTATACAAAGGATATTATATTAAAGGCAGTTCAGGTCGTTTTGGTTCTCCCACAGCCATGGGACCTAGGTGGCCACTCAGACTGCCCCAACTGTAATATGCCAATGGAAGCTAACAGAGGCACCAAAGTGCACTAGCAGCAGAATTAAATCTGTGAACAGCCAATGGGTTGCTGTGTGCCAGTACAGCCTTACATGCTGCCCAAGCCCCATTCGTTCTTTACAGGAAGAATGTAATGGTCAAAAATATTTACAAGGGACCCAAAAAAATATTCAAAATACTATTTTATCACATTAGTCAAGCAAAGTGAACTTTAATTACAATATATAATTTATTTGAATCTTGTTTCCTTCAGTCTGGGATTTCAAAATTATAGCAAACAGGCAGGAGCCATTTTGTGGACACTTTTATTAAGGCAAGCCTTACATTATCTCAGAATCTTGTTTGTGCACCAGAATGGGGGACCTGATGTCCATCCCCATGCACTGGCTACATAATTAATCAGTGAAGAGAATGGGGTTCATGTGCAGAGAGCAATGAATTTTAGGAAGTACTGAATGGAATGTGAAAGTATTTGTCTGCCCCACCTCTATACCTAAAGGGGGCCATAGACGTAACAATTATGATCTTTCTTGGAAAATATCTTTCCAAGAAAGATCGTTTGTTTCAATACACACATGTATAGCTGAATTGTCAGACATACAGGTAGATATACAGGTAGAAACAATAGAATTCTACCTGTATATATGACGATTCAGCACTAACAATGGGCGATGTTTGGGTGCCTTCAAAGGCACCCGATCAAAATTTTCCATTCAGCCCGATCCACGAGCCGACCGATAGCCAGGTCTTCTAACGATATTGGTTGGCTCTTTTCTCACCATACACGCACTGAATATCTTACGAAAATTTGTTTTGTACAATATTATATGTGCGTCTTTGGCCACCTTAAGGCATTGAGGAGGGGCAGACAATATTTGATTGACAGCTGAGATTTTTAAATGAGATTACAACAGCTATGAATGCTTTAATAAAAAGTAGAAATTGGATTTCATGTTTAATTTGAAAAAGGACTTTTATAATACAGCTTTTTGTGTCTGGATGACAGGTCCACTTTAAATAGTATCAACCTTGATTTTTGGGGACATACTTTGCTTTAACCCTTACCCTGCCAGCCGCTTTGTCCTAGATGCGAACATCTACTGCCAAGCAGTTTTTAGATATCTTGCACTCTTTCACTTTAAGGGCCTTTACTGGGGTGGTCTTTTAGTTTACCCAGGAAAACAATATATTGTTTTTTTCAGGACAACCTGAACTTTCAAATTATGCAAGAATTTTGGTTTAATTCTACTTCTGTAAAAAAATATAGGCTTCGAAGTGTCTAATAAAATGAAAAAAATCATGTTTCACAAAGAACAATCACATATATCAGAAACATCATTTATTTTATGTACAAGAACACAGCCGATTTGGAAAGGTCTATGTCTCCTGAACACGGCAATACCAAATATATATTGTTTTATGGAGATTTCTCACTTGTATAGCTCAATATCTACAATCAGTACTCTACCAAATTTCCAAAGCACCGCTCCCCAAACGGCATACTTCTGATTTCAAGGCCAAACATTCCGCTAACAGTAGGTTTACCCTAGAAAACTACCCATTATTAGAAGGAACAGATTCTGGTGAATCAAAAATGGGTAAGTTTGTACTCCAAACTACCAAGTTGCAATTGTTTCCTAAAGTTATAATGTTTTATAGAAATTGGTGAATTTTTTGAAAAATGACCTCAAAGCTTCCACTCTACAGCATCATATCTCCAACACATCATTAGCTATCAATGTAAAACACCCCGAATATGAAAGCCTGGGGTCCATTGAACAGTTTGATGCCCAATATGAATAGGTTTACCTAAGCATGTGGTATATAGGGGCCCTAAAATGTAGACGCCTCATTTGAGCTATCAGTTTTGTAATTCCAGATACTGCAAAATCAACACATTTACATAGTTGGGGGGGGGGCAAAGTTAGAAAAAAGTAAGTTCACCCCAGAAAACCATATATTTTCGGAAAGTACCCATTCCCCCGAATCCAAATTGGGTATGCATGTCTTTCTACTCCAAAGCACTAAGCCGCAAACCCTTCCTAAATTTGGCAATTTTGGTGCAATTTTCTAAAAATCACCTCAAAGCTTCCAACCAGCAACATCGTATTTCCAACATACTATTTTGTATCAATATAAATAACCCCAAATATGAAAGCCTGGGGTCCCCTGAACAGTTTGATGCCCAATATGTATAGGTGTACCCAAGCACGTGGCATATAGGGGCCCCAAAATGAAGACACCCCATATGGTCTGTCATTTCAGGTACTACAAAATCAATACATTTACATAGTTTTGGGGGGCAGCAAAGGTATAAAAAAAGTGTTCACCCCAGAAAACCATATATTTTTGGAAAGTACACATTCCCCTGAATCTAAATTTGGTATGCATGTCTTTCTACACCAAAGTACCAAGCCGAAAACCATTCCTAAATTTGATGATTTTGGTGACATTTCCAAAAATCACCTCAAAATTTCCAGCCTGCAGCATCGTATTTCCTACATACTTTAAGGTATCAAGATAAATCACCCCAAATATGAAAGCCTAGGGTCCTCTGAACAGTTTGATGCCCAATATGTATAGGTGTACCCAAGCATGTGGCATATAGGGGCCCCAAAAGGAAGACACCCATATGGTCTGTCATTTCAGGTACTGCAAAATCAACACATATACATAGTTTTGGGGGGGAGCAAAGGTAGAAAAAAGTATGTTCACCCCAGAAAACCATATATTTTCGGAAAAAAACATTCCCGCGAATCCAAATTGGGTATGCATGTCTTTCTACTCCAAAGCACCAAGTCGCAAGCCTTTCCTAAATTTGGTGATAAAAGCAACAGTTTTTACATTTCTGAAAATGGCCTAAACATATTGCAATTGGCCGCATTTATCTCACCTAATTTCTTACATACAATTGTAAAACACCATAAGTACTGATGCCAAGGGTCTACTGAACAGTTTGATGCCCAATATACATTGATATACAGGTATGGGATCCCTTATCCGGAAACCCGTTATCCAGAAAGCTCCGAATTACGGAATGGCTGTCTCCCATAGACTCCATTTTATCCAAATAATCCAAAGTTTTAAAAAATATTTACTTTTTCTCTGTTATAATAAAACAGTAGCTTGTAATTGATCCAAACTAAGATATAATTAATCCTTATTGGAAGCAAACCCAGCCTATTGGGTTTATTTAATGTTTAAAAGATTTTCTTGTAGACTTTAGGTATAAAGATCCAAATTACAGAAAGATCCGTTATCCGGAAGACCCCAGGTCCCGAGGATTCTGGATAACAGGTTCCATACCTGTACCAAGGCAGCTGGCATGTGCGGACCTCAAATGAAATAGTGCATATTATTTTTCTCCGCTGCCAATTCGCCTTCTGTGAACATAGACCCTTGACTTCATATTATGTGCCTCAAGACCCTCTTAACAGCAAAGACCCCCCAAAACCATATATTTTTGTAAAGTACACATTCTGACGAATCCAACAAAGATAAAGACGTCTTTCTACACCAAACTACCAAACTGTAAAGCTTTTCTAAATGTAGAGGTTTTTACAACATTTCTGAAAATCGCCTAAAATTGTTGCAGTTTGCCGCATTTATCGCACACAATGTTTTATGTATAAAGAAAAATCACCCTAAATATGGATGTCAGAGGTCTACTGAATAGTTTGATGCCCAATATGCATAGATTTACCAAAGTATGTGGTGTGTACGGACCCCAAATGCAAACATGCAAAAACATGCATATGAATTTTCACGCTAGCCAACTAAGCTGCAGAAAAGAGAACCCTAACTGTGCGTTATGTGCCGTAAGACCCCCAAACTGTAAAAAGACCCCCAGAAAACTATATATTTTTGGAAAGCATCTATTCTGGCGAACAGGGCCGGACTGGGAGTAAAAAGCAGCCCTGGCAAAAAAAATCAAAGCAGCCCACATAGAAATGCACGCTGGTCACACGAGAGAGATATATATATATATATATATATATATATATATATATATATATATATATATATATATATATATATATATATATATATATATATATATATGTGTAGTCCCGCAGTACCAGCACTCTGATCATTAAACTGGTTTGTGGTGCACGATCAAATTCAGGATATATAGAATAAGAAGGATCAGCACTCACTATATTGATGTGAAGAAAAATTTGCTTTTTATTATTTACATCATAATCCGACGTTTCGCTCCCATCTGAAACGTCGGATTATGATGTAAATAATAAAAAGCGAATTTTTCTTATTCTATATATATATATATATATATATATATATATATATATATATATATATATATATATATATATAGCAAAAAAACTTCCGCACACATAGGTCTTGATAAGTGGAAAAAAAGCTGGTAGATTTATTTCAACGTTTCGGCTTACAAACTCAAGCCGTCATCAGGAAGGTGGGCTTGAGTTTGTAAGCTGAAACGTTGAAATAAATCTACCAGCTTTTTTTCACTTATCAAGACCTATGTGTGCGGAAGTTTTTTTGCTTTATAGATATCTGAGTGCACCTATCTAGTTATATGTGTGTATATATATATATATATATATATATATATATATATATATATTTTTTTTTTTTATATTATATTATAAGTCATAAACAAATGCAAAAGGAGTACATTTTAGTTTCTGGGCTTGCGCTAAAGGAGAACTAATAATGCATCCTATAAAATACATACCAATGGGCATTTAAATTTATGTTTGCTTATTTACAGTAGGGGGTACATTATCCCTTATAATACATGAGTGATACTCAAGAGTTCCCTGTATAACTCAGCCTGCAGCCTTGTGTCTTTATATGGTCACAGAACTCCTCAGTGACTTCTAATATCCTTATAATTTACAGTAGGTGGTACATTATCCCTTATAATACATGAGTGATACTCAGAGTTCCCTGTATAACTCAGCCTGCAACAGTTCTAGAGTTGCCAACTGGCATACCACAGGGACTCCAGTGCCTGTCTCTCTCCTGCTAACTGTTGCTGTAACCCTGCCTTTGTACTGTATCTATCTCATCCTTGTTCCATTGGCCCAGCACTTCATGGCACATAGTGGCCACCAACTATTTCATACTTTGACAGCCCGCTGTCGCAAGAATTACAGAAAGAAAAGAGGATGGATCCTTTCTGCTTTATTTTTTTCAAATTCTCGCTCATACCCCTTCATTTTTCCACCCTTCAGCATTTAGCTTTTCTTTATTCCAGCTTTCTCTCCGTTCATTCCTTATTCTGCTTCCCCATCTTCACTCCTATTTAGTTTGGCCCTATATTTTTTATTCGATCAGCCTCTCCTCCTTTTGCTCCTATATTTTTTTTTCCAATTGTTTTTTAAAAAATGTATAATTGCATCTTACTGTGGCAGGGAGCATTACATTACATTCAGGGCTTCAGGCTCAGCACAGGCAGACCAGCAGTCAGCATACACAATATAATCAACAGCCTCAGTAACGACTGGGCAGATGTGGACCTGCTGGCTGCTGCTCTACAGTAGTGTGTGCTACAACCTGACTGTACTTACTGAGCTGATGCGGGTGACAGGAGACTGAGAGGCCCTGTACATTCGGCTTCCACACCACTTGTGCACGGCAGCGACAGCAGCAGAGACGAGTGGGAGGGGCGGGGCCACAGTTGGAGCTAGGATTGAGGAGCGGGGTCCTAGAGCCCGCCGGATGTGGTGAAAAGTAAGTTCTAAATTAGTATTATCGCTCAGGAGCGGCCCAATTAAACAAAATATAGTGCGGCCCCTCCGGCATTTGCTCGAAAAGTTACATTGCCAGTCCGGGCCTGCTGGCGAATCAAAGTAAGTAAAATAAATCTTTCTATACCAAAGCACCAAACAGCAAAACTATACTAAAAATGCATAAGGAACAATAATGCAGGGATAAAATTGCAATAAAACCACAAAAATAGTCTAAATCAATGAAATAACAAAATAATTGATCTGACAGCATAATTAGTGGCCATAATCGATTATCCAATAGTCACGCTGTCAAAATAACATGTTTTTAGGCAAAACAAACATAAATAAGTAAAAAAAAAAAACACCTGTTTGTGAGTTTTTGTGTATACATATTTGTGCACTAATAAAAGTTGTCTGAGTGTGCAAATACATGTAAATAAGTGTAAATAAGTGTACAAAAGGGACCAAGTGTGCTAAAATAAAAAAATACCAATCTTTACTAAAATGTGTGTCTAAGTGTATAAATGTACTGTAAGTATGTGTAAGTGCAGGTAAATGTGTAAAAAAAACGTGCACTTACCGTTTTTGTAGCAAGAGGATCGCTGGAAACAAAGGAGGTAGCCAGGAGATCGTTTTTGCTGAGTCACTGCAGAGCAGGAAGTGTGTGGGCAGATGTGCGACAGAGAGCAGGTAAGAGAGCAGCAGCAGCGCTTTTGCAGCAGCGTTTGCCACTTTGAAGTCGGATCGGCCCCCCAGCCTCGTTGCCCAGGGGCTGTCAACCCTCCTGACTCTCTGTAGAGGCGGCAAAAGCCGCCGATGCAGAGAGAAGAGCTCAGCAGCAAGAGAATGTACGAGGTACGTTCTTGGCAGCCTGAGCCCTGATCCGCCAGCACGTACGCCGTACGTGCTTGGCGGTTAAAGGGTTAATCTATCTTTTTAGTCTTCAGGAAATACATACTTGTACTTTAAATGCTTATTGAATGACAAACAAAAATATAATCCATAATATATTCATTAAGTGTACCACCTGTTTTTCTCAATGGCTGCCCAGAGTATACGCACTACTTAAAGGTACATGCAGCCCTTAAAACTAAAATATAACTTACAGATAGCATATGCATGTGGAGGAACTAAGCCTCTTTTTTCTCCTTCTCCTTTAGGCATAGCCCAGTAGCCATGGTAATAAAAACATTGACTTTGTGAAATATGAAATAAAAAAAGAAAAATAGAATAAATGTATGGGAGAGGTAAACGTATATGGCACGTAAACTTCAATAGCAACATATGGCCATAAATTGTTATATCAAGTGAAAGGTTATACATTGAAAAAAAAAAGGCCCAGCAAGATGACTTTGGCACCATCATTGACTCATTAATTATATTTGTAATGAAAGAAGAAATAGCAGCTGTATAAAAAAAAAACACTTTCTGTATAGGTTTCTTTTTTTGTTTTAAGTGTAGAAGCTACAGAATAAGATGGCCATTCAAGGAAGTGTTTAACATTAACAGTGCTGCAAATTTGTCCATCTTTACTATGGCACAGACTATAACTAGGAAGCCCTGCTTGAGCTGGGTCCTTCTGCCTTATTCCACCTAACGTAGAGTTAATAAAATCTTGGTCCACACACAAAAAGACACAATGGACAGATCCAACCCTACATTTAGTAAGCATAATGTATCTTAAACAAATACATAAAATATTAAAGGGTTGTTCACCCTACAATTAAAGTTTAGTATGACGTAGAGAGTGATATTCTGATAAAATTTGCAATTGGTTTTCATTTTTTATTATTTGTAGCTTTTTAGTTATTTTTGTTTTTATTCAGCTGCTCTCCAGTCTTCAAATTACCCCAGTAACCACTGGTTTGAATAATAGACTGGAATTTGAAGAATAGAGGATCTGAATAGAAAGATGAGTGATAAAAAGTAGCAATAACAATACATTTGTAACTTTACAGAGCATTTGTTTTTAGATGGTAGCTGTGACCACTATTTGAAAGCTGGAAAAAGAAGAAATAGGCAAATAATTTTTAAAAAAGAACCTATAAAAAAATAATAATGAAGACCAATGGAAAAGTTGCTTAAAAATGATAATTCTATAACATACTAAAAGTTATCGTAAAGGCGACCCACCCCTTTAATGTGTATAAGCAAATAGGCTAATGTAACATGTTTAGGGGGTGCAAGCAATGTGCTGGGGAAACTGCAGAGTTGGGAAAGACAATGTTACAAGTTTGGGCCGCAGGGAAGAGGGGGAGCGGTTGATGTGCTGGAGCTACAGTTGTGCAGAGGAAGAAGGGTTTTTTTACAAGTTAAGAGGAGGAAGAACCTTGAGGGCTACATTTTACAAGTTTGGGCTGCTGGGGAAACATAGGGGATAACTGTACAAGTTTGGGGAGTGCTAGGGAGGGAAATTTTGTACAAGTCTGGGGGAAGGGGGGTGTTGGGGAAACTTGAGGTGTGCAGAGGGGATTATAGTACAAGTTCAGGCTGAGGGGAGAGTGTTGGGGGAACTTGAGGTGTGTGGAGAGGATAATTGGGCAGTGGGGGTATCAGTGCTGGCGGGGGCAGGAATTCTACCTCAGCAGAGGGGCCTGGGGAACAACTCCAGGGGCTTGTGCAATTAACCCTCAAATTGCTCCCTAAACCCCCACGACTTCCAGCTGCATATACTCTGCAAGTATTCTACAGAGATCTCCCTCCAGCTGCCAGCAGCCCTCCAGTTAACACACACCCTATTTTCACACACAGCAAACTAATTTACACACATTTATAAAAGCTTTTCTCATTTTATTTCATTCAGTGAGACACACAGATTCTCAGATTTCCTTATTTCCACTCACTGCCGTGTTGGTAGCCCTTTTCTATCCATCCTCTTCCATCCTTCCCCCTTCATGAGTCCTCCATCTTCTTAGTCAGGTGTCAGCCCCTCATGCTACTTGCAAAACTCAAAATCACTGCACCTTTATTGTAGTATCATATCTGTTCTCCACCTTTCTGCCGCTTTCTGGGATTTTTCACTCAGATTTCCAACTTAGTCCCACCCCAGCATGTCTCAGCCAATGGTTTCCCAACAGAAGGTGGGCACATGAATGTAATCCAATCAGAAACGAGAATTATATGATTGCTATTAAGAAGAGCCAATCACAAGTGATTGCTCTCTACGAGTTCTGATTGGCTGCCGCATGGTGGGCTGGGCCTTTTTGCCAAATAGGATAACGGAAACAGAATGGAGGAGGAGCGTTATCTTGCAGCTCAAATGACAGGAGCCACTGCGGAGCATTGATAGCGGATACTGGAGGTAGGATAAATACACTTGACCTCAGGACTGACAAGTGAGTTAGAAGGGGGAATAGAGGAGGCGTATGGAGCATGTGGAGAGGGCAGATAGAGGAGGGCTGGGTTAGGGGAGGGCTCAGGGCGGAGAGTGAAAAGAAGGGATGGAGCAAGTGAGTCTGTTTGGGTAATTGAATGGGTGCGCTGGAGTTTTGACAGAGGGAGATATCATGTGGGACTCTGTACTGCTTTATACAGGTGAGCAAGGAGACATTGGGTGGGCTGGAGTTCCCATTCACTTTATATCGCTCCCCTATGGATCGTATCGCTCTGTAGTTTTGCAGATCTGACACTATTCCCATGGGGGGGAGTAAAAGAGCAAATTAATTAGAGCTGGAAGTTGTAGTTGAAAAGTTCTGCTAGTGAAGGAGTAACTTAGGGACCAAGGACAGCGGCTTCAGTACCTGCCTATGGGGACGGTCCTGCCGTATGTGAAGCCACGCCCCCTGTTTTCTATTGGCTCGCGGAGCATGCAACGAATGAGGCAGGTGTGTGAGAATGTTGCTGAGCCGGGTTTGCTGAAAAGAGGAGGCAGTTTTGGGGTACAGTGCAGCTGTCCATTTGTGTTCCTCCCACATACAGAACCTTCGAAAGTGAAGCTTCATAGCAGGGTCCCTTCTAACTGTAGCACCAAACGCCCTGATGGCTTCTCTGCAGAGGTGAGTAATAATGTGTTGCAGCCACTGATACGGACAGGCAGCTGATATCTTTGCATATTACTGTTGCACTGCTCTGTTCATTGCTTTTAGTTGAGGCGACTGTTCTGCTACTAAATCTTATCCCATAATCCACAGTCGGGCTGCAGGTTATGGGTTAGAAATTGCCGGGTTGTTTATAACAGCTGTAGAGGTGTGTGTGTCGGGGATGGGCTGAATATGTCAGGCAAGTCATTTCTCCCCATGTGTGAATGTGCTTCACTTGTATTGCTGCACATGGGAACCAAGGATTAATGCGGGGTGCTAGTGTTTACAATTATTTCAGTTGGCATGAGGAGTAAGTAATGCGAGTGGCAGTTTTTACAAGGTAGTAACTGTCTCTGCCCACGTGCAGTACACTGACCAATGCGCATAGCCCTCTTGAAGCCACGCCCACATATTTCTATTGGCTGATCAATATGACTGTTATTTCAGTTGGCAGGAGCAGAAAGTAATGTGGGGTGCCAGTTTTTACAAGGTAGTAACTGTCTCTGCCCACGTGCAGTACACTGACCAATGGGCATAGCCCTCTTGAAGCCACGCCCACATATTTCTATTGGCTGATCAATATGACAGTTATTTCAGTTGGCATGAGCAGAAAGTAATGTGGGGTGCCAGTTTTTACATGGTAGTAACTGTCTCTGCCCACGTGCAGTACACTGACCAATGGGCATAGCCCTCTTGAAGCCACGCCCACATATTTCTATTGGCTGATCAATATGACAGTTATTTCAGTTGGCAGGAGCAGAAAGTAATGTGGGGTGCCAGTTTTTACAAGGTAGTAACTGTCTCTGCCCACGCGCAGTACACTGACCAATGGGCATAGCCCTCTTGAAGCCACGCCCATATATTTCTATTAGCTGATCAATATGACAGTTGTTTCAGTTGGCATGAGCAGAAAGTAATGTGGGGTGCCAGTTTTTACATGGTAGTAACTGTCTCTGCCCACGTGCAGTACACTGACCAATGGGCATAGCCCTCTTGAAGCCACGCCCACATATTTCTATTGGCTGATCAATATGACAGTTATTTCAGTTGGAATGAGGAGTAAGAAGGATAGACTATTGCTTCTGAGTTTTTGCAGTTCCAGCAGATGGCAGATTGGACCCCAATACTGGCAGGGAGGTGAGATGCTTTTTATCACATAGTAAAAATAACAAATAAAAAACAAACAAATAGAAAAAGTATTGGAGAAGTGATACTTATATTGGCTAACAATAAAAATACTTTGCAAGGTTTCAGAGCACCAGGTTTTTGTTTGTGATTTTGGTGACAGTTAATTCAGTTGGAAGGGGAAATCAGTTGGACGGACTGCAGGTTGTGAGGTCTGGCTAGTATCCAGCAGATACATAACCAAGAAGGCTAACTTTTAGTTTAACTAAATTGTTCCGAACTTCTGGGAAGAAATGCCTAGCAGTTAATGATGACAGTTCTATTGGAAGGCAGGAAAGTGAGATACGGCAATATGTCAGGTTGGTAAATCTCTCCTTGTGTGTGTGAATATGTGTTACTGGTAAAGCTACTTGCTGCATATGTGAACTGGGATATCTATAGGGTGCCAAGGTGTAGATAGTGATGGCAGTTATTTGCATTGGAAGGAGGAATCATTAGTCTGGGGTCTTATTCGTATCCAGCAGACATTAGGCAGTGTCCTGATTGTGACAGAAATGTGATATACTATCTTATAATAATTATTTAACAGCAAGGGTTGGCAAAAACAGTTTACTTTATTGCTTAAATATTTACATAGTTATAAATATCCCTATTACTGTCAGTTTATCTCATGAGATTATACCGTCATAGCACTACATTTAATCCAATAAACTCGGGTAGCATGATATACAGTAGATGAGAAATGGCTGGGTTATTTTAAGAGCAGTAGGTATGTGTTGATGGTGGGCTTTGTACTTGGAACAGCAAGAGAGGACTGGTGGCGATTGGTTGTTATACTTGTATCGTTTGTCTTCTTTTAAAGAAAAGCACACATCTTTCAGAAAAAGCCATTTTTTTAACTCTGTCACGTTTTATAAATTATAAAATCTGTCAGGTATATAAAAGCCAGTTCTTGTGTGTCTGCTCTGTACAGCACGTTTCCACCTGTTTTTCATTTGTTTCTTTAGGGGAAATGGTATGTTCACTGAATATAGGGGGGTGGCATAAACATCAGTTCAGTTACCAATAGAGAAAAATAAGCAAATAGTTCTGTTCAGTCTAGTACAAGGAACATTTTGATCGGTTGCCATTGTAATATGCATTGATGCTTTTTTTATAGTTAATCCCCTCTACCATAATATTTATTTTTTGTGCTAATTTTTTTTTCTACCCTTACAGCTGCTGCTGAACAACGCTTGGCTAGGAAAGACTGTTTCATTCAAGAAGAAAAGGACAAAGCCCCAGACAGGTACATAGGAATTGTTAAAAATGTTTTCAGGTCCCAAAGCATCAGTGGCAGCTTACTCAGAAATGGCTATTTAAGGTACCTACACATTAGGCCCCTGGCACACAGGACATTTTGTTTGCAACTGAGGCAGAGAGCAATGCCCTTCTCCACTTGTGAGTTATGACTACTTCATGCTCATTATACTAATGATGGACTAGTTTACTATTGAATGCATACAGAACAGTTGCAGAGAGAGCTCAGTGCTGAAGCTGTCAAGTCAGTGTTTTGGTGGGGAGGCCCATCTGTCACTGTTCCATCTCATCTGTGTTCAATCACAGGCATGTCCTTCATATAAGTAGCAGTGACAGGTAACAGGGGCATTTTTTTATTCCAGTGTTTTCCCCCTGAGAGCAGATGCCAAGGGCCATAGTGCTGTACCAGCCATTTCTGTGAATCGGACCTTAATTGCTGCATTTTGATGGTTCATGTATCTTCTTTTGAAACTAATGACCACATGTACAAACACCAAATGAAGTGAAAAATAACCCTTTGTTTGCTGAGATAAAACTGGGAACCTTTATCAAAGAGTAAAGGCAGAGCTCAGTAGATCACAAGTTATTTATTCACTTGTTGGGACTTTTATGGGCATATTTATCATAGGTTTAAAATAGAGCATATTTCATAATCTTAAATAGGTAAATATAAAGCTGGGAAGTTACTTTCTGGTGCACTGTGGTGAATTCTATTTGCCCCTAAATTAAAAGAAAAAACACAGTATGGTTATATTTATCGAAGATTAAATAGAATTTACCTTAGTTCGCCAGAAAGGAAATCTCCAGTTCTCTGTCCCCTTAGGAGCATATTTCGAAGTGGGGTAAATAGAGCAAATTCTGTTTTAAACCCTTGATATACTGTACAAGATCGTAAAGAGCCTTTATTAGTGAACAGAGCACTGGTGATCTGTGGGAAGCTTTATTTCCATGCTATTTTATACTTTTTACTATGTATCTCTAAATTGCTAATGTATTTCTTTATTCTAATTGATATTAATGTATAGCCTCGCTTGTAAGATGCAGATGTTATTTTGTTTCTGTTTATCTGTGTGGGCAATATCAATACACGGTGTATATATTTAAAAATTGTGTGTTCTTTATTTTGGTTTGTAATTATGTTGAATATTTGAGAAGCATACTGTATGTAAAGAAAATTAAGTGCAGTGAGGGTTGATGTAGGCATTGAAAGATGTTTATGTGTGGCACAACTGTCATGCATACAACCCACCAGGATACTGTACCTAACTGCAGGCGTATCTGTCCTGCAAACTCATTCTTGCTTGCTAAAGTTTTTCTATAATGGTGTTAGCAGGTTTATCATTTGTATGTTGTTGTTATTTTTCTTATGCTTATCTTTATTATTTATATATGAAGGATTAGAGCGTAGAGGTGCAGAAACCGCGGATAGAGCTTTCATCCTTTACGCATTTATCACAAGTCAATTTATACCCTTGGAGGGAACAATAGTGCTGAACAGTGTAGCTGCAGCTGTAGCTCCTTGTTTGATCTTGCAGTTCTGTAGCTCTATTGATATAATACAGTATCTTTGAGGTTTTATATCTTTTTTTTTATTTTCATTAGTTGTAATATTGAAGTATTTTTTTTTTTTTAAAACTTGTTTTTATTGAAGGTTTTCACACAAAAAATTACATTGTCATGTATGATTAACATTATCTATCATTAATTCTAAAGTATTGTGTTCTGAGATTGGTTATGGTTTGTAAATGAAAAACAGTAACAATTGAACTTTCAGCTCAAATAAGAGATCAAGTTAGTTGAAGAAGTCTCTACATAGGAATCGATGAATAAGAACTTAACAATCTGTTGGTTTGGTGGCTCCTGGGGGGTGTTGGACTCGTATGATGTTGGTTTAATGGTTGGTTTCCAAGGTGCTGGGATGACTCCATGACCATCGGGTGTTCCGTGAGCAACGCTGTGTCATACCATGTTGTATAGCGAAATGTATGTATTGTGAGATGTCTGGTTTGTTGTGGTAGGGTTCCTATGTATGTCTCCCATGTCTTGAAAAATTTTTCAGTGTTTTGTTCCTTACTGGTTGTGGCTTCCAACCAGTCCATATAAAAAATGTGGTGTAGTTTTTGTTTCACAAAAACAATGTTGGGGGGGTCTTTACTCAGCCAATGCTGTAGTATCGTTTTTCGGGCTGCTGCCGCCAATTTCCCTATTAAATTTTTGTCTGTTTTCGTTAATTGTGTTAGATTCGTAACATCGCTAAACAGTGCCCATTCCAATTGTGTCTGAATAGGTTTTCCAGCCATCTGAGCACCATAGTTTGTCACCTCCTGCCAGAAATTTTGTAGAGGGGGGCATGACCACATGTTATGTATTAAATCTGCTCTGGAAGATAGGCACCTAAGGCAGTCATCAGAGGGCAGAAGTCCCATCTTATATCTCCTGCTTGGAGTTAGATAAGCATTATGTAATATTAGTAAGGCCATTTCCTGGTACCTACTGACTGGAAGCAGTCGCATGATTTTTGTATGTTGTTGTAAGATATCTACAGTCGTGGAATTCGGAATATCTTTTGTCCAAGCAAAGCCTGGTCTTCGTTCATCTTCCAAGTCTATTGTTGTTCTAATCAATTGATATAGGTGTGATGTTGTATGTTTTTCTCGTTTATTTTTCCAAATTTTGTTGAAATAACTGGTTTTATCAATATCAGTCATCTTTTTAATCTCATGCGTTGCGAAATGGAGAAGTTGTAAAGCTAAAAATATATGTTGAGTTGTAAACGGAAATTTGTCTGATAGTTTTGCCCTAGAAAATGCAGTATTATTTATGTCCATTATGTCATGTAGGTTTTGTAATCCCTTCTCTCTCCATTGTTGTAGAATTGGGTTACATATGCCGATTGGGAAGTTTTTGTTTTCTATCCATGACAAATATGGGGAAGAGTTTGTCGATAGCTTTTGTTTTTTCCTGACTACGTGCCACGCTTTGTATGTGTCCATCAATATTGGGTTGTTGCGTACAGTGGATGGTAGTTTGAGGATTGGAAGGTGTAAAAGGTAGTTAAGGGAAAAGTTGTGTGTTGTGTAGCTGTCAAGAGATATCGTTGTGTAAAGGTCCCTGTTTAAGATCCAGTCACCTGCGTATCTTAGGAGTGCCGCCTCATTATACTCCTTAATATTAGGGAGGTTGGTTCCACCTAATTGTTTGGGTTGTTGTAACTTGTAAAGACTGATCCTCGGTCGTTTTTTATTCCAAATAAATAATCTAAACGCTTGATTCAGCTTTTTTAGGTCTGCTTCTTTTATATAGTAGGGTAGCATCTGTATTGGGTATAGTATTTTGGGAAAGAGGAACATTTTGATAAAATGTATTCTGCCTAAAAAAGTTAAGTTCAAATGTTTCCATTGTTGAATCTCTTGTAAGATGTTATCGATTGTTTTCCGTATGTTTAATGCGTAAGCGTCATTGTGGTGTGATGGTAGTCTGATACCTAGATATTTAATACTGTGAGTGGTTTTTTTAAAGGGGAAATGTGGTAGCCAGTCTGTTGGGTTGGAGTGATGTAACTGTAATGCTTCGGTTTTATCTAGATTAATCTGGAATCCTGCAATGTTACCGAACCTGTTGATTAGTTGTAAGATTATCGGTATATCTGTTTTAGGTTGACCCAGGAACATTAGGATATCGTCAGCAAATGCAGTAACTTTTAACTTTGAGTGTCCTATTTGAATGCCTTGCAGTCCTTGGTGTTGTAATAGATGTTTTAGCAAAGGGTCAATAGCAATGTTAAATAGAAGAGGTGATAGTGGGCAGCCTTGACGTGTGCCCCTGCAGATTCGGAATCTGTTGGAGTTGACGTTATTTACTGTTAGGAAAGTGGTGGGTGCCAAATATAGGTTCTTGAAAAGGTTAAGCATGTGTAAGCCAAAATGTTGGAATTTAAGTAACCGAAGTAGATGTGAATGTGTTATTCTATCGAAGGCTTTATCCGCATCTAAATTGACTAACATCCCATGTTTTCTTTTTTCCAGATTGTTGACGTATATTGCCGTTAGAATTTGACGCAGGGCTCGTACCGGATACCTATGTTTAAGGAAGCCTACTTGATTTTCGGTAAGTATTGATGGTAATACCTGTTGTAATCTATCGGCCATTATTTTATTTAGGATTTTTAGGTCTTGATTCAAGAGTGAAATTGGTCTGTATGATTTAGGGTCTGT
Source organism: Xenopus laevis (assembly GCF_017654675.1). NCBI lineage: Eukaryota > Metazoa > Chordata > Amphibia > Anura > Pipidae > Xenopus > Xenopus laevis. The sequence continues at coordinate 47,066,905 of NC_054382.1, forward strand.
TGGGTCTCTGCCCTCTTTGGGGATTAATATTATTCGGGCTACATTGGCTTCATGCCACAATGGGTTACCCTGAAGTGTGTCTGAATATAAGGTATTAAGAAGGGGCACTATATCTGGTAATAAAAGTTTGTAGAATTCCGCAGTAAAACCGTCCGGCCCTGGTGTTTTGCCATTTTTTAGGCGTTTGATTGTGTCAGATATTTCTTTTTCTGTTACAGGTGCATCAAGGATCTCACGGTCTTGGACTGATAGCTTTGTTAAGTTGGCTTCTTGCAGAAAACTAAGGCCATCATTTGGATCATCTGGTGGGGCTTCATATAGGTTTCTAAAGTGTTCAATTAAGATGTGTTGAATTTGCTCCGGTTGCCGTGTCCAACCGTCAGCTGTCTTAAGTTTTTGTATGTATGTGTTTTTCATCTGTTTCTTTGCTATGTGTGCGAGCAGTTTCCCAGATTTATTGCCATATCTGTAAAATCGATTTGCTGTGTGACTTAAAGAGGACCTGTCACCTTGAGACATGAGTAATATATAGCTTTCCCTCCTTAGTTAAACCCTTTAGTCAGCTGTTTTTGTCTATATCCGAAACGGATTAGAAAATATCCTACATGTAAAAAGTGTTTCATAGGCGCTGCCATCTTGAAACAGGACCCCTTTGTTTTCTGTGTGTGGGCTGAGCCAAACTGCCAAATCTCATGCATGCTTAGTCATCTGTGATAGACATGTTCTGCACCACTCATGTCACACCAGGACTTGATATTCTATTAGGATTGTTTGAAACACATTCTGTATTAGCACATTGTGTGGCTAAAACCTACTAAGAATGTGCAGTCCTTGGGGCTCATTTATAAACACTGGGCAAATCTGCACCTGGGCAGTAACCAATTAAATGTTTGATTTCATCATTCAACCTGCAGCTGCCTTTAAAAAGCCAGTCACAGTTGCTATGGGTTACTGCCCAGGTGCAAATATGCTAAGTGTTTATACATGAGCCCCCTTTAACTTAAGGTCAACCCCAACATAAAAATGTGCCTAATAAAAGAAAACATCATTCTAAGCAACTTTCTAATTTATATTTATTGAAGATGTTCAGTGCTTTTAAAGTTATAGTATTTGCTTAACTCCTGGTTGGTACTTTTTAAACAATGTTGCAAAAGTCTTAGTTCCCCAGCAGCAAAGGCAGTTCTCCTAATGAGCTGCCTTGTCTTAAGCTGGCCATAGACGCAAAGATCTGATCATACGAATCGAGGATTCGTACGATTTTCGAACCGTGTGTGGAGAGTCCCGACATTTTTCATCCAGCGGAGATCGGTCGTTTGGTCGATCGGACAGGTTAGAAAATTTCTGTCGGCTGCCGATAATATCTCTGTGTGTATCGCCGATCGTACGATTATCAGTGGGAGACTGTCACTGGCTTTGGTTGGACATAGATATCGTACGATTGCTGTCAGGGGCAGAACATTGCTGATCTGTTCTCAGGGGCGATTCTGGCCCCTCCGCCACCTGAGGCAGCAGCAGTTACTGCTGCCCACTCTCCCCTGCAAATTCGCTCTTAAAGGAGAAGGAAAGCCCCAGGGCGCAAAACCCCTCCCCCCCTCCCCTGTGTTGCCCCCCCTCCCTCCTCCCCCCTGGCCTACCTGTCCCCCTGGGCAAATGCCCCTAACTTCTTACTCACCCCTCTGCGCAGGTCCTGTCCACGGAGTTCACAGTCGCCATCTTCTCCCACGCGCGTCTTCTTCCTGCTCTGACCGGCGTCTTCTGGCGCATGCGCAGTAGGAACAGGTACCGGTACAGCTCTATTGCGCATGCGCCGAATGTCACGAAGTGAAATCGGAAAACTTTGTGACATTCGGCGCATGCGCAGTAGAGCTGTACCGGTACCTGTTCCTACTGCGCATGCGCCAGAAGACGCCGGTCAGAGCAGGAATAAGACGCGCGTGGGAGAAGATGGCGACTGTGAACTCCGTGGACAGAACCTGCGCAGAGGGGTGAGTAACAAGTTAGGGGCATTTGCCCAGGGGGACAGGTAGGCCAGGGGGGAGGAGGGAGGGGGGGCAACACAGGGGAGGGGGGGAGGGGTTTTGCGCCCTGGGGCTTTCCTTCTCCTTTATAGTACCAGGAGCAGCATTTTTGCTGCCCCTGGTACCTAGTGGGGCGCTGCCGCCTGAGGCGACAGCCTCAACTCGCCTCATTGGCGAAGCACTCCTGTCTGTTCTTTAACTAATCTGACTGGTAAGACTTTGATCTGAATGGTTAGTGGCGGGTCAGGAGATGGGAAAGCCGATCGTAAGATGATTCGTACGATCGGATCTTTGCATCTATGGCCAGCTTTAGTTGTATCCACAGTCTGAGCCATCAGGGCAGAGAATAGAGAAGGACATCCAGTACATATACAAATAATTTGAAAACCCTAGAAAAATGTATTTCTCAACGTTAGAAGTACATTTTATTTTATAAAGCAAAAAATATTTTGCATTTGTGAAATACTGATGCCATGGTGACATATTTAGCTCTGCATGGACGTGAATATAACCACCTTTCTTTTCTAGTGGGATAGGGTGGATAGTTCAAAATTCTGTGTGGGGGGGGGCGTTAGTTAAAAGGGATGACAGGGTAGGGGGATTAGATACTAAAGATGGTTGTGTCAGTGGGGTTGGGAATCTGGGGATACACAACAGCACACAGTTAAAATAAATCTGGCTGTCCTGTACCTGAGGGCAGAGCCAGACTGGGAGCAAAAAGCAGCCCGGGCAAACAACAAACAAAGCAGCCCACATGTAAACACACACACACACAAAGAGACACACACACACAAACACAGAGAGACACACACAGACACACAAACACAGAGACACACACAAAAAGGCACACAAACAGAGAGACACAGACACACACAAACACAAAGAGACACAGATACACACACAGACAAACAAACACAGACAGACAAACACACAGAGAGACACAGACACAAACACACACACAAAGAGACACACAAACACAGAGACACACACACAGACACACAAAAAGACACACAGAGAGACACACAGAGGGCCAGATTTGATGAGGTGAAAATGTGTGGGGGCCGACCATTTTAGCCTGACATTCTTTGATTCGAATCCGGGACACTTGGGAGGTATAGGAATATGTATTCATGTTTTAGTCAGACTGCACTGGTATAGCAATATTTATATATATATATATATATATATATATATATATATATATATATATATATATATATATATATATATATATATAATTAATATATCATCATTCTATTTATGCTGCACTCTGCTCTCTCAGTGCTTAGATTTCACTTTCAGTCTGTATAACAAATACTGGCACCCAAATGAAATCCCATTTGCATGTATGCACAGCAGCAGTGAAGTGGAAAGAGGTTGCAGTGGATAATCCCTGAGGTTATACTATATATACACGCACAGGGCACTCGCATGTAGTAGTTTCTCTCCGTGCCCCACATACACAAGCGCCACTAGCTCCATCCACGCCAAGCAAGTGGAATCCTAATGACATTTCATTGAGGGGTAGTGTCATTGATTGTGTGTACAAGCCTCTATTTGCGCATGCGCTTAAGCTTCTTTTCACGCAAGCGCTGAAGCTTCTTTTCGCGCATGCGCAGACGCGTCTTTTCGCGCATGCGCAGACGCGTCTCTTCGCTCATGCGCACAAAAATCTAGTTTGCGCGCATGCGTGCAACCAGACGGCGCAGCAGCCGGGCAGGCTGCCTAGGGCGCCTGCCCGACTTGGCCCGGCTCTGCCTGCTAGACACCGCGGTTTCCTGTTTCTTTGAGAGATGGACGATGGCTGCTGGCGGCTACCGAGATAGTGCAGCACATGGTGAGTAGGAATGATGGAGCTGCAACGTTCGGCTCTTCTTCCGGCTCCCTCTCTGCCGGCTCTGCAGCAACTTCCTGTTCACCGCGGTCCGCAGCGCTGGCCACTTCCACTACACCGGCTGGGTAGGGGGGTGGTGTGAAATGCTGCGGGCTCCTGAGGGTAGATCCGAACAGCGGGACATCTTCACCTGCTATCCGGGCGGCTCCTTCTTCCTCGCTTCAAGCCATAACACTGAGGTGAGCATATTTTTCCCATGAGGCTTTGCACACCGACTTTCAGAAAGTCGGGGCTTGTGGAGTCTCGTGCGCACTTTTGAACCTCTGTATTAGTTACATTTATTTAAAAAAAAGAGAAGCTATGTGATTACTATTAACTCTTTATTTACAGATCTACTATTAGTAAAAAAGTGACAGGTTTCCTTTAAAGTGTTAAATGCTTTACCAGTCAATAAAGTATCAAAAAGTGATTTTGTCTCTTTATATTTATTTTTATCCTCCTCTGTATTTGTTTTTTTAAAAGTTTTGTAGTGTTCTGTTAATTGTTTTTGCAGAAGGTTATACTTTTCTTGGTATGATTTTTTTTGTTTTATCAAATATGAGATTATCTGCCCTCTTAATACTGGTTTTGCCGCTGCCCACAACAAGTGTGGGTCATCCCAGTGGTCAATATTATCGTCCATATAGTTTGCCCAGCTTGTTTTAAGAAATAATTGAAAGTCTTCGTTAGTGCTTAGATAGGCCGGAAACCTCCAGTTAAATGATTTCAGTTGGGGTGTTGTCATCTCTAAGTCAATTAAAATCGGGGCATGATCAGAAACGTCTATGTTTCCAATTTTGGCTGAGGTTAATATCGGTAATAGGGATTGAGAGATGAAAAAATAGTCAAGTCTTGAGTGAGTTTTGTGAACCCCTGAGTAAAAAGTATAATCTTTAGTCGTAGGATATATATGTCTATAGGTGTCATATAATTGTAAGGTTTCACATAGTGTATGTAGGGGTCTCGCTCTGTTTCGTGATTGTGTCGTAGCTTTACCCGATTTATCCATGAAGTCATCCCAGACCACATTGACGTCTCCTCCCAAAATGATATTGTCAGTCCCCCAGGAGCTTATTGTCTGTAAGACATTCATGAAAAAAGATTTGTTTTCATCATTAGGAGCATATACATTTACAATTGTGTATATTGAACCATTTAAGTCAAGATCTATAATCAAAAGTCGCCCATTTTTGTCTTTATGGGTACGTAAAATAGAGCATTGTAAATCCTTACTAATTAAAATTGCAACCCCTCTCGCTTTTGATTTGTAAGACGAATCTACCACAACTTGCAACCACTTACTTTTTAGTGTTTGTTTGTCTTTTCTACGCCAATGAGTTTCCTGTAAGAGGATGATTTGGGCTTTTTCCTTTTGTAAACGGTCTAGCACCTTTCGTCTTTTAATTGGAGTGTTAAGTCCTCCCACATTCCACGAAAGTATTTGGAAATGTGTTGTGGACTTTACAGTCGGGTCTTCCAATTGTTTTGTGTTAGGCATTATCATAATTTAACCCACTCCCTTCAGTGGGTGGTTAAAGGCAAAATTTTGAAAAATCGTAGGGGTTGGCTCGTCCCAGCGAGCAAGCCAGTGTCCCTGGTTTTTGACTATGTAGGGGCTAGATATAATTGTTGGGTCGTTTAGTGGTCTCTCATGTAGAGCTTGAACTAATGTACACATTTGTAACAAGATTAATAACAACAACATGATAACAGCAGTTAGATTATCAAAATCTCAAAAAGATAAGAAAAAAAACGTTTAGCTTAAAATTTAAACTGAAAAAGGAGAGAGGTGTAGGCTAGAGCCATTTCTCAAGCTGCCATCAGTTTTAAGTTCCGTACATAAATTCCAGAATCTGGGGGTCAATGAGTATTGCAGGAATCCACATAGGGTTGCTTTAATCAGGTGTGTTCAAGATAGTCCAGATTTGTCTTTGTGGTATTCCATGGCTTGCAGTGGGTTGTCAAAGAACAGGGGTCTTCCAGTATCTTTGTCGACAATTTTCAACTTAGCAGGGAACAGCAAAGAGAATTTGTATCCTGAGTTATAGAGAGTGGTACAGATCGATGAAAATTCTTTTCTTTTGGAGGTGACTGAAGCGGAGAAGTCCTGAAAAATTAAGATTCGGGCATCTTCGTATTTCAGCGTTTTTATTTTCCTGTAAGCCGTTAGAATGTTGACTTTATCCATATAATTGAGCAGTTTGAATATAACCTGTCGTGGCCTTGTAGAATCCGTTGGAGGCAGAGGGCCAATTCTGTGGAATCGTTCTATGATAATATTGGATTGTGATTCGGTCATGTTGAGCATGGTTGGTAATTTTTTAGTTAATAATTGTTCCAACTCGGGCCCTTTCACAGCTTCTGGGATGCCCACAATTCGAAGGTTGTTTCGTCTGCTTCGATTTTCCAAATCGTCCACTTTGTCGGCCAATATGGATATCTCCCTCTGCTGTGTGTCAACAGTTTGTTGTGTTTTGTCTAATTCGTCCTCCAAGGTACTGATTCTCTGCTCTGCATCTGTTAGTCTTTGTGTTTGGGTGGTGATTTGTTGCAGGACTTCAGTTAAGGTTTCCTTTATTCCTGCTAATTTTTGGTCTAACAAGGGTCCCAGCGTTTGGGCTAGGTCTTGTAATTGTAGTTGAGGTGATTTGGGTGAGTTCGGAGGTTCAGATTCAGATTCCATTGGGTCATAGTCCTGTGTTTCCTTTTTTTTCTGCTTCAATTGTTTTGGTGGTTTGGTTGTAGATCGGCCTACATATTTATCCATAATTAATGCAGGAAGGTTTGATATGTTGTCCGTTAGAGATGAGTTTGAATTGCAGTCGTCGTTTGGAGGTTTGAAAGATAGGTTTTGCCCCCAGATGAGCGCCTTTGTTTTTATAAGCGATTAAGGGGGGCTTAAGTTTTCACTGGAGAGATCCCTGCTCCTTTTTTAATTTATTTGATTGACTCCAGGGGAGAAGGCATTTGAGAAATGTCAGTATTTGTGTTTACATCGGGGTAAATGTGGGGTACATATCTTTTGGTACCAATAACCTTCGAGTTAAGGCTTCAAAGGTAGACAGTGCAACTTATGTCTAGTTTGGATTTTCAGTAATATGAGTATAGGATTTGTAGTTCCGTTAGGTCGTGGGGCAGCAAAACCAATCTGTTAAGTCTTTCGACTTGTGTCGGCACTTTAATGGTTAATTCCTGCTGTGCGTAGAGTAATCCACCTGTCTCCCTTTGTCAGTATGAGGGTTTATGTGCCTCTAGGTGGGGAGCCCACTTTTTGGTCTTGAGGGGTAGCGGTGGGTAAATCAGTGCATGTTTATAGAGTAAAATCACTGTCTGATGAACAGGTTTTCACAGTCTCTTATGGCTGAGTTGTTGTCTCAGCCTTCTGTAATCAGGCTATCGCCTGTTTGTTCAAAGAGAGATGCGGCCTGTAGGTATAGACCATGTGAGTTGGGTCTAATGTTAGGCTTTGGGGCCTATATACAGTGCTAGGCCTTAGGTGTTGGATGGGCAAAAGAACGCTGTCCGAAATTGGTCTTAGTGGTAGAGGCCTAATCCAGGCCTTAATATGGGCTATCGCCCTGTAGTATTGTGCTTATTATATATTTATTTGCCTCCCGCCAATTCGCGGCCTGGTGCAGGACCGCTTACTAGGCAAGGAAGGTTCCTGTGTGCTGTTTTTATTATTTTGTAGGCGGTGGAGGGCAGGGGAGGATAAGTCTGCGCCATGCGCAGCAGTACAAGTATGTGGCCGGCTATCGCCGTGACACGATCTGGAGGGGCCCCTGGTGTCGAGCGGTTTCCGCACTATCCTGGTGCGTCAATGCTGTGCTGAGCAGCTTGGACCCGTCGGCAGCCTGTAAGCAGGTAAGGGGTTGCGCGGGGTGGAAGGCGGCTTGGAGCGGGTTAGGCCGTCAAGTTGTTTCACAAAGTGTGAGTGTCGGGCAGCGGCTTGGAGAGGTTTGGGCCTGTAGGCTATTTCACACAATGCGTGTACGTCGGGCAGCACTTACTTTCCTACTTTGGCGCTGCAGCGGTCCCTAGATCAAGGGTGTTAGCTGCGATGCGCCGATATTGCGTGGTGGCCTGGGCCCGTCGGCAACCCGGATAGAAGTGCAGATTTTATCCAAGGGTATGTTGGGTGCGAGGCGGCCTGGAGAGGTTTGGGCCTGCGGAGTATTGCACTCGGTGTGTGCCTATCAGGCTACAGTTATTTGCCGAGTTTGGCGCCGCAGCAATCCCCTGATCAAGGATGCTAACTATCACTGACCTGGCTTTAGTTTTGTGCCGGTATTGTGTGATCCGGTCTGGGCCCTCCGACAACGTGGGCTCTTGGACTTCGGGGATGCAGGCAAGGGTTGAGCTCGATGTTGGCAAGTTTCGTTTACCCTTATTATCCTGGTGTAGAAGAGCTATTGAATGGTCTTTTTAGGAAGGTTATGTGGTGGGATGGCTTCCGATTGTAGCTCTATTCCAGGAGCCCAGCTAAAATGCGGCCATCTTTGGGTCCGCCCCCCAGGAAGTCATATTGAAGTATTTTTAACTTTGTAGCATTTTCCTGTTGCAGCCCATAATATGTATTGATTGTTTCAGAGCTTTTATAGCATTAGCTAAGAGCATACAATGGCAACAAGGGGTGGCATTGGAGGGGAGAAACCCGCACAAACGTCTTTCTTGGTCCACTGCTTACTAATATGCAGAATTGTAACAACTTTCTATAATATTGAAAAGAACACGCACATTTACGGCTTAACAATGTAGAAGCAGATACAGCTCTGTGTTTACATTTTCAGAAAGGGCAGCATCTGTGCTGATAACATGGAACTTTAAATTAGTATTTGCACTTATTGTCTTTGGTTTAGTTTGTGATGAATTTTGTGTATCAATGATAGGATTTTTGTGTTATAGTGCATACAGGGCTGTAGTTAGGTCCGTTGTCAACCTAGGCACCAGGACCTTACAGCAACCCTGACATAACAGAGTGATGTTCAATGCATGGGTGCATGTGATGTCACTTCCACCTGATCATACTCCGGGGCCTGCGCCCTCACCAGCCCCAACTCCACCCGTGGACTTGTGCAGTAAGTGTTCTGCGTCGGCTGGGGGCCTAATTTTATTTTTTTACATTTTTTATGTAGGAACCCAAAGTGTTCTCTAGGTACCCCTAAAGCTACCAACATAGGCACAGGCTCATTGGTTACTATATATAGATACACACGTGAGCCTATAATATCTATGGATTGTTCATTTCAAAATACTAGAAAGAGATTAAAAAAATAGTATATCAATGAGTTTTATAAGAGATGCAGTAGGTGAAAAGTAGGCAACTTCAAGGTGTTTACTTTAATGTTAAAAAATGTCTGGAAATTCTATATATGTGATGTAAGAATAATGGATTAGCCTTGTTACGTTTTCATGTCGTTTTTCAGAATATTGCTTAAGAACGTTATAGAGTTATAGTCCCTAAGAATGAATTTACATGCATAGGGTGTTTAATTTATGTTTATATAGTGCTTTTATGTTGTTGTGGTGGTCACTTGAAATTGATGCGGTGTGGAATTGGGTGCAGTAGACCGTATTGCATGTAGTGAACATACTGGGGTGGAGAGAGGTGGTGTTGGCGGGGGCGACGTGTGTGCCTTAGGCATTTGCTTTGCACACAGTTTCCCCCACGTCCCTTTTACTTTACTCTAGGATCATTTTGGAGCAAGGTGAAGGGACCCGCTGACAATTTTGTTTACTTGTGGCTTGCAATATTGTTGCACTAGGTCTACAGTTGCACAGTTTTACAGAAGGCCAAAAATTTTCTAGATTTTCATTATTGTGTTTCCTTTATTATTTTAGAAATTGCTGTTTTATGTGTTTGCAATTACTAGATTCTTATTTGCCTTGCTATGTTTTCATGTTGTTTTTCAGAATATTGCTTAAGAACGTTATAGCGTTATAGTCGCTAAGAATGAATTTACATGCATAGGGTGTCTTATTGAGGTTTATGTTTTATGTTGTTGCGGTGCTTTATGTTGTTGCAGTGGTCATCAGAAATTGATGCGCTGTGGAATTGGGTGCAGTAGACAGTATTGCAGGTAGTGAACATACTGGGGCGGAGAGAGGTGGCGTTGGCGGGGGCGACGTGTGTGCCTTAGGCATTTGCTTTGCACACAGGTTGCCCCACGGCCCTTTTACTTTGCTCTAGGATCATTTTGGAGCAAGGTGAAGGGACCCGCTAACAATTTTGTTCACTTGTGTCTTGCAATAGTGTTACACTAGGTCTACAGTCGCACAGTTTTTCAGAAGGCCAAAAATTTGCTAGATTTTCATTATTGTGTTTCCTTTATTGTTTTAGAAATTGCTGTTTTATGTGTTTGCAATTACTAGATTCTTATTTGCCTTGCTATGTTTTCATGTCGTTTTTCAGAATATTGCTTAAGAACGTTATAGAGTTATAGTCGCTAAGAATGAATTTACATGCATCGGGTGTTTTATTGAGGTTTATAGTGCTTTATGTTGTTGCGGTGGTCATCTGAAATTGATGCGGTGTGGAATTGGGTGCAGTAGACAGTATTGCAGGTAGTGAACATACTGGGGCGGAGAGAGGTGGTGTTGGCGGGGGCGATGTGTGTGCCTTAGGCATTTGCTTTGCACACAGGTTGCCCCACGGCCCTTTTACTTTGCTCTAGGATCATTTTGGAGCAAGGTGAAGGGACCCGCTGACAATTTTGTTCACTTGTGTCTTGCAATAGTGTTGCACTAGGTCTACAGTCGCACAGTTTTTCAGAAGGCCAAAAATTTTCCAGATTTTCATTATTGTGTTTCCTTTATTGTTTTAGAAATTTCTGTTTTATGTGTTTGCAATTACTAGATTCTTATTTGCCTTGCTATGTTTTCATGTCGTTTTTCAGAATATTGCTTAAGAACGTTATAGAGTTATAGTCGCTAAGAATGAATTTACATGCATCGGGTGTTTTATTGAGGTTTATATAGTGCTTTATGTTGTTGCGGTAGTCATCTGAAATTGATGCGGTGTGGAATTGGGTGCAGTAGACAGTATTGCAGGTAGTGAACATACTGGGGCGGAGAGAGGTGGCGTTGGCGGGGGCGACGTGTGTGCCTTAGTCATTTGCTTTGCACACAGGTTGCCCCACGGCCCTTTTACTTTGCTCTAGGATCATTTTGGAGCAAGGTGAAGGGAGCCGCTGACAGTTTTGTTCACTTGTGTCTTGCAATAGTGTTGCACTAGGTCTACAGTCGCACAGTTTTTCAGAAGGCCAAAGATTTGCTAGATTTTCATTATTGTGTTTCCTTTATTGTTTTAGAAATTGCTGTTTTATGTGTTTGCAATTACTAGATTCTTATTTGCCTTGATATGTTTTCATGTAGTTTTTCAGAATATTGCTTAAGAACGTTATAGAGTTATAGTCTCTAAGAATGAATTTACATGCATCGGGTGTTTTATTGAGGTTTATCGTGCTTTATGTTGTTGCGGTGGTCATCTGAAATTGATGCGGTGTGGAATTGGGTGCAGTAGACAGTATTGCAGGTAGTGAACATACTGGGGCGGAGAGAGGTGGTGTTGGCGGGGCGACGTGTGTGCCTTAGGCATTTGCTTTGCACACAGGTTGCCCCACGGCCCTTTTACTTTGCTCTAGGATCATTTTGGAGCAAGGTGAAGGGACCCGCTGACAATTTTGTTCACTTGTGTCTTGCAATAGTGTTGCACTAGGTCTACAGTCGCACAGTTTTTCAGAAGGCCTAAAATTTTCTAGATTTTCATTATTGTGTTTCCTTTATTGTTTTAGAAATTGCTGTTTTATGTGTTTGCAATTACTAGATTCTTATTTACCTTGATATGTTTTCATGTTGTTTTTCAGAATATTGATTAAGAACGTTATAGAGTTATAGTCGCTAAGAATGAATTTACATGCATCGGGTGTTTTATTGAGGTTTATATAGTGCTTTATGTTGTTGCGGTGGTCATCTGAAATTGATGCGGTGTGGAATTGGGTGCAGTAGACAGTATTGCAGGTAGTGAACATACTGGGGTGGAGAGAGGTGGCGTTGGCGGGGGCGACGTGTGTGCCTTAGGCATTTGCTTTGCACACAGGTTGCCCCACGGCCCTTTTACTTTGCTCTAGGATCATTTTGGAGCAAGGTGAAGGGACCCGCTGACAATTTTGTTCACTTGTGTCTTGCAATAGTGTTGCATTAGGTCTACAGTCGCACAGTTTTTCAGAAGGCCAAAGATTTGCTAGATTTTCGTTATTGTGTTTCCTTTATTGTTTTAGAAATTGCTGTTTTATGTGTTTGCAATTACTAGATTCTTATTTGCCTTGCTATGTTTTCATGTCGTTTTTCAGAATATTGCTTAAGAACGTTATAGAGTTATAGTCGCTAAGAATGAATTTACATGCATCGGGTGTTTTATTGAGGTTTATATAGTGCTTTATGTTGTTGCGGTAGTCATCTGAAATTGATGCGGTGTGGAATTGGGTGCAGTAGACAGTATTGCAGGTAGTGAACATACTGGGGCGGAGAGAGGTGTCGTTGGCGGGGGCGATGTGTGTGCCTTAGGCATTTGCTTTGCACACAGGTTGCCCCACGGCCCTTTTACTTTGCTCTAGGATCATTTTGGAGCAAGGTGAAGGGACCCACTGACAATTTTGTTCACTTGTGTCTTGCAATAGTGTTGCACTAGGTCTACAGTCGCACAGTTTTTCAGAAGGCCAAAAATTTTCTAGATTTTAATTATTGTGTTTCCTTTATTGTTTTAGAAATTGCTGTTTTATGTGTTTGCAATTACTAGATTCTTATTTACCTTGCTATGTTTTCATGTCGTTTTTCAGAATATTGCTTAAGAACGTTATAGAGTTATAGTCGCTAAGAATGAATTTACATGCATCGGGTGTTTTATTGAGGTTTATATAGTGCTTTATGTTGTTGCGGTGGTCATCTGAAATTGATGCGGTGTGGAAATGGGTGCAGTAGACAGTATTGCAGGTAGTGAACATACTGGGGCGGAGAGAGGTGGCGTTGGCGGGGGCGACGTGTGTGCCTTAGGCATTTGCTTTGCACACAGGTTGCCCCTCGGCCCTTTTACTTTGCTCTAGGATCATTTTGGAGCAAGTTGAAGGGACCCGCTGACAATTTTGTTCACTTGTGTCTTGCAATAGTGTTGCACTAGGTCTACAGTCGCACAGTTTTTCAGAAGGCCAAAAATTTGCTAGATTTTCATTATTGTGTTTCCTTTATTGTTTTAGAAATTGCTGTTTTATGTGTTTGCAATTACTAGATTCTTATTTACCTTGATATGTTTTCATGTCGTTTTTCAGAACATTGCTTAAGAACGTTATAGAGTTATAGTCTCTAAGAATGAATTTACATGCATCGGGTGTTTTATTGAGGTTTATATAGTGCTTTATGTTGTTGCGGTGGTCATCTGAAATTGATGCGGTGTGGAATTGGGTGCAGTAGACAGTATTGCAGGTAGTGAACATACTGGGGCGGAGAGAGGTGGCGTTGGCGGGGGCGACGTGTGTGCCTTAGGCATTTGCTTTGCACACAGGTTGCCCCACGGCCCTTTTACTTTGCTCTAGGATCATTTTGGAGCAAGGTGAAGGGACCCGCTGACAATTTTGTTCACTTGTGTCTTGCAATAGTGTTGCGCTAGTTCTACAGTCGCACCAAGTTTTCAGAAGGCGGAATCTTTTCTAGATTTTCATTATTGTGTTTCCTGTATTGTTTTAGAAATTGCTGTTTTATGTGTTTGCAATTACTAGATTCTTATTTGCCTTGCTATTTTTTCATGTTGTTTTTCAGAATGTTGCTTAAGAACGTTATAGAGTTATAGTCGCTAAGAATGAATTTACATGCATTGGGTGTTTTATTGAGGTTTATAGTGCTTTATGTTGTTGCGGTGGTCATCTGAAATTGATGCGGTGTGGAATTGGGTGCAGTAGACAGTATTGCAGGTAGTGAACATACTGGGGCGGAGAGAGGTGGCGTTGGCGGGGGCGACGTGTGTGCCTTAGGCATTTGCTTTGCACACAGGTTGCCCCACGGCCCTTTTACTTTGCTCTAGGATCATTTTGGAGCAAGGTGAAGGGACCCGCTGACAATTTTGTTCACTTGTGTCTTGCAATAGTGTTGCACTAGGTCTACATTCGCACAGTTTTTCAGAAGGCCAAAAATTTTCTAGCTTTTCATTATTGTGTTTCCTTTATTGTTTTAGAAATTGCTGTTTTATGTGTTTGCAATTACTAGATTCTTATTTGCCTTGCTATGTTTTCATGTCGTTTTTCAGAATATTGCTTAAGAACGTTATAGAGTTATAGTCGCTAAGAATGAATTTACATGCATCGGGTGTTTTATTGAGGTTTATATAGTGCTTTATGTTGTTGCGGTGGTCATCTGAAATTGATGCGGTGTGGAATTGGGTGCAGTAGACAGTATTGCAGGTAGTGAACATACTGGGGCGGAGAGAGGTGGCGTTGGCGGGGGCGACGTGTGTGCCATAGGCATTTGCTATGCACACAGGTTGCCCCAAGGCCCTTTTACTTTACTCTAGGATCATTTTGGAGCAAGGTGAAGGGACCCGCTGACAATTTTGTTCACTTGTGTCTTGCAATAGTGTTGCACTAGGTCTACATTCGCACAGTTTTTCAGAAGGCCAAAAATTTTCTAGCTTTTCATTATTGTGTTTCCTTTATTGTTTTAGAAATTGCTGTTTTATGTGTTTGCAATTACTAGATTCTTATTTCCCTTGCTATGTTTTCATGTCGTTTTTCAGAATATTGCTTAAGAACGTTATAGAGTTATAGTCGCTAAGAATGAATTTACATGCATTGGGTGTTTTATTGAGGTTTATAGTGCTTTATGTTGTTGCAGTGGTCATCTGAAATTGATGCGGTGTGGAATTGGGTGCAGTAGACAGTATTGCAGGTAGTGAACATACTGGGGCGGAGAGAGGTGGCGTTGGCGGGGGCGACGTGTGTGCCTTAGGCATTTGCTTTGCACACAGGTTGCCCCACGGCCCTTTTACTTTACTCTAGGATCATTTTGGAGCAAGGTGAAGGGACCCGCTGACAATTTTGTTCACTTGTGTCTTGCAATAGTGTTGCGCTAGTTCTACAGTCGCACCAAGTTTTCAGAAGGCGGAATCTTTTCTAGATTTTCATTATTGTGTTTCCTGTATTGTTTTAGAAATTGCTGTTTTATGTGTTTGCAATTACTAGATTCTTATTTGCCTTGCTATTTTTTCATGTTGTTTTTCAGAATGTTGCTTAAGAACGTTATAGAGTTATAGTCGCTAAGAATGAATTTACATGCATTGGGTGTTTTATTGAGGTTTATAGTGCTTTATGTTGTTGCGGTGGTCATCTGAAATTGATGCGGTGTGGAATTGGGTGCAGTAGACAGTATTGCAGGTAGTGAACATACTGGGGCGGAGAGAGGTGGCGTTGGCGGGGGCGACGTGTGTGCCTTAGGCATTTGCTTTGCACACAGGTTGCCCCACGGCCCTTTTACTTTGCTCTAGGATCATTTTGGAGCAAGGTGAAGGGACCCGCTGACAATTTTGTTCACTTGTGTCTTGCAATAGTGTTGCACTATGTCTACAGTCGCACAGTTTTTCAGAAGGCCAAAAATTCTCTAGATTTTCATTATTGTGTTTCCTTTATTGTTTTAGAAATTGCTGTTTTATGTGTTTGCAATTACTAGATTCTTATTTCCCTTGCTATGTTTTCATGTCGTTTTTCAGAATATTGCTTAAGAACGTTATAGAGTTATAGTCGCTAAGAATGAATTTACATGCATCGGGTGTTTTATTGAGGTTTATATGGTGCTTTATGTTGTTGCGGTGGTCATCTGAAATTGATGCGGTGTGGAATTGGGTGCAGTAGACAGTATTGCAGGTAGTGAACATACTGGGGCGGAGAGAGGTGGCGTTGGCGGGGGCGACGTGTGTGCCTTAGGCATTTGCTTTGCACACAGGTTGCCCCATGGCCCTTTTACTTTACTCTAGGATCATTTTGGAGCAAGGTGAAGGGACCCGCTGACAATTTTGTTCACTTGTGTCTTGCAATAGTGTTGCACTAGGTCTACAGTCGCACAGTTTTTCAGAAGGCCAAAAATTTTCTAGATTTTCATTATTGTGTTTCCTTTATTGTTTTAGAAATTGCTGTTTTATGTGTTTGCAATTACTAGATTCTTATTTGCCTTGCTATGTTTTCATGTCGTTTTTCAGAATATTGCTTAAGAACGTTATAGAGTTATAGTCGCTAAGAATGAATTTACATGCATCGGGTGTTTTATTGAGGTTTATAGTGCTTTATGTTGTTGCGGTGGTCATCTGAAATTGATGCGGTGTGGAATTGGGTGCAGTAGACAGTATTGCAGGTAGTGAACATACTGGGGCGGAGAGAGGTGGCGTTGGCGGGGGCGACGTGTGTGCCTTAGGCATTTGCTTTGCACACAGGTTGCCCCACGGCCCTTTTACTTTGCTCTAGGATCATTTTGGAGCAAGGTGAAGGGACCCGCTGACAATTTTGTTCACTTGTGTCTTGCAATAGTGTTGCACTAGGTCTACAGTCGCACAAGTTTTCAGAAGGCCAAAAATTTTCTAGATTTTCATTATTGTGTTTCCTTTATTGTTTTAGAAATTGCTGTTTTATGTGTTTGCAATTACTAGATTCTTATTTGCCTTGCTATGTTTTCATGTCGTTTTTCAGAATATTGCTTAAGAACGTTATAGAGTTATAGTCGCTAAGAATGAATTTACATGCATCGGGTGTTTTATTGAGGTTTATATAGTGCTTTATGTTGTTGCGGTGGTCATCTGAAATTGATGCGGTGTGGAATTGGGTGCAGTAGACAGTATTGCAGGTAGTGAACATACTGGGGCGGAGAGAGGTGGCGTTGGCGGGGGCGACGTGTGTGCCTTAGGCATTTGCTTTGCACACAGGTTGCCCCACGGCCCTTTTACTTTGCTCTAGGATCATTTTGGAGCAAGGTGAAGGGACCCGCTGACAATTTTGTTCACTTGTGTCTTGCAATAGTGTTGCGCTAGTTCTACAGTCGCACCAAGTTTTCAGAAGGCGGAATCTTTTCTAGATTTTCATTATTGTGTTTCCTGTATTGTTTTAGAAATTGCTGTTTTATGTGTTTGCAATTACTAGATTCTTATTTGCCTTGCTATTTTTTCATGTTGTTTTTCAGAATATTGCTTAAGAACGTTATAGAGTTATAGTCGCTAAGAATGAATTTACATGCATTGGGTGTTTTATTGAGGTTTATAGTGCTTTATGTTGTTGCGGTGGTCATCTGAAATTGATGCGGTGTGGAATTGGGTGCAGTAGACAGTATTGCAGGTAGTGAACATACTGGGGCGGAGAGAGGTGGCGTTGGCGGGGGCGACGTGTGTGCCTTAGGCATTTGCTTTGCACACAGGTTGCCCCACGGCCCTTTTACTTTACTCTAGGATCATTTTGGAGCAAGGTGAAGGGACCCGCTGACAATTTTGTTCACTTGTGTCTTGCAATAGTGTTGCGCTAGTTCTACAGTCGCACCAAGTTTTCAGAAGGCGGAATCTTTTCTAGATTTTCATTATTGTGTTTCCTGTATTGTTTTAGAAATTGCTGTTTTATGTGTTTGCAATTACTAGATTCTTATTTGCCTTGCTATTTTTTCATGTTGTTTTTCAGAATGTTGCTTAAGAACGTTATAGAGTTATAGTCGCTAAGAATGAATTTACATGCATTGGGTGTTTTATTGAGGTTTATAGTGCTTTATGTTGTTGCGGTGGTCATCTGAAATTGATGCGGTGTGGAATTGGGTGCAGTAGACAGTATTGCAGGTAGTGAACATACTGGGGCGGAGAGAGGTGGCGTTGGCGGGGGCGACGTGTGTGCCTTAGGCATTTGCTTTGCACACAGGTTGCCCCACGGCCCTTTTACTTTACTCTAGGATCATTTTGGAGCAAGGTGAAGGGACCCGCTGACAATTTTGTTCACTTGTGTCTTGCAATAGTGTTGCACTAGGTCTACAGTCGCACAGTTTTTCAGAAGGCCAAAAATTTTCTAGATTTTCATTATTGTGTTTCCTTTATTGTTTTAGAAATTGCTGTTTTATGTGTTTGCAATTACTAGATTCTTATTTGCCTTGCTATGTTTTCATGTCGTTTTTCAGAATATTGCTTAAGAACGTTATAGAGTTATAGTCGCTAAGAATGAATTTACATGCATCGGGTGTTTTATTGAGGTTTATATGGTGCTTTATGTTGTTGCGGTGGTCATCTGAAATTGATGCGGTGTGGAATTGGGTGCAGTAGACAGTATTGCAGGTAGTGAACATACTGGGGCGGAGAGAGGTGGCGTTGGCGGGGGCGACGTGTGTGCCTTAGGCATTTGCTTTGCACACAGGTTGCCCCACGGCCCTTTTACTTTACTCTAGGATCATTTTGGAGCAAGGTGAAGGGACCCGCTGACAATTTTGTTCACTTGTGTCTTGCAATAGTGTTGCGCTAGTTCTACAGTCGCACCAAGTTTTCAGAAGGCCAAAAATTTTCTAGATTTTCATTATTGTGTTTCCTTTATTGTTTTAGAAATTGCTGTTTTATGTGTTTGCAATTACTAGATTCTTATTTGCCTTGCTATGTTTTCATGTCGTTTTTCAGAATATTGCTTAAGAACGTTATAGAGTTATAGTCGCTAAGAATGAATTTACATGCATCGGGTGTTTTATTGAGGTTTATATAGTGCTTTATGTTGTTGCGGTGGTCATCTGAAATTGATGCGGTGTGGAATTGGGTGCAGTAGACAGTATTGCAGGTAGTGAACATACTGGGGCGGAGAGAGGTGGCGTTGGCGGGGGCGACGTGTGTGCCTTAGGCATTTGCTTTGCACACAGGTTGCCCCACGGCCCTTTTACTTTGCTCTAGGATCATTTTGGAGCAAGGTGAAGGGACCCGCTGACAATTTTGTTCACTTGTGTCTTGCAATAGTGTTGCACTAGGTCTACAGTCGCACAGTTTTTCAGAAGGCCAAAAATTTCTAGATTTTCATTATTGTGTTTCCTTTATTGTTTTAGAAATTGCTGTTTTATGTGTTTGCAATTACTAGATTCTTATTTGCCTTGCTATGTTTTCATGTCGTTTTTCAGAATATTGCTTAAGAACGTTATAGAGTTATAGTCGCTAAGAATGAATTTACATGCATTGGGTGTTTTATTGAGGTTTATAGTGCTTTATGTTGTTGCGGTGGTCATCTGAAATTGATGCGGTGTGGAATTGGGTGCAGTAGACAGTATTGCAGGTAGTGAACATACTGGGGCGGAGAGAGGTGGCGTTGGCGGGGGCGACGTGTGTGCCTTAGGCATTTGCTTTGCACACAGGTTGCCCCACGGCCCTTTTACTTTGCTCTAGGATCATTTTGGAGCAAGGTGAAGGGACCCGCTGACAATTTTGTTCACTTGTGTCTTGCAATAGTGTTGCGCTAGTTCTACAGTCGCACCAAGTTTTCAGAAGGCGGAATCTTTTCTAGATTTTCATTATTGTGTTTCCTGTATTGTTTTAGAAATTGCTGTTTTATGTGTTTGCAATTACTAGATTCTTATTTGCCTTGCTATTTTTCATGTTGTTTTTCAGAATGTTGCTTAAGAACGTTATAGAGTTATAGTCGCTAAGAATGAATTTACATGCATTGGGTGTTTTATTGAGGTTTATAGTGCTTTATGTTGTTGCGGTGGTCATCTGAAATTGATGCGGTGTGGAATTGGGTGCAGTAGACAGTATTGCAGGTAGTGAACATACTGGGGCGGAGAGAGGTGGCGTTGGCGGGGGCGACGTGTGTGCCATAGGCATTTGCTTTGCACACAGGTTGCCCCAAGGCCCTTTTACTTTACTCTAGGATCATTTTGGAGCAAGGTGAAGGGACCCGCTGACAATTTTGTTCACTTGTGTCTTGCAATAGTGTTGCACTAGGTCTACATTCGCACAGTTTTTCAGAAGGCCAAAAATTTTCTAGCTTTTCATTATTGTGTTTCCTTTATTGTTTTAGAAATTGCTGTTTTATGTGTTTGCAATTACTAGATTCTTATTTGCCTTGCTATGTTTTCATGTCGTTTTTCAGAATATTGCTTAAGAACGTTATAGAGTTATAGTCGCTAAGAATGAATTTACATGCATCGGGTGTTTTATTGAGGTTTATATGGTGCTTTATGTTGTTGCGGTGGTCATCTGAAATTGATGCGGTGTGGAATTGGGTGCAGTAGACAGTATTGCAGGTAGTGAACATACTGGGGCGGAGAGAGGTGGCGTTGGCGGGGGCGACGTGTGTGCCTTAGGCATTTGCTTTGCACACAGGTTGCCCCACGGCCCATTTACTTTACTCTAGGATCATTTTGGAGCAAGGTGAAGGGACCCGCTGACAATTTTGTTCACTTGTGTCTTGCAATAGTGTTGCACTAGGTCTACAGTCGCACAGTTTTCAGAAGGCCAAAATTCTCTAGATTTTCATTATTGTGTTTCCTTTATTGTTTTAGAAATTGCTGTTTTATGTGTTTGCAATTACTAGATTCTTATTTCCTTGCTATGTTTTCATGTAGTTTTTCAGAATATTGCTTAAGAACGTTATAGAGTTATAGTCGCTAAGAATGAATTTACATGCATCGGGTGTTTTATTGAGGTTTATATAGTGCTTTATGTTGTTGCGGTGGTCATCTGAAATTGATGCGGTGTGGAATTGGGTGCAGTAGACAGTATTGCAGGTAGTGAACATACTGGGGCGGAGAGAGGTGGCGTTGGCGGGGGGCGACGTGTGTGCCTTAGGCATTTGCTTTGCACACAGGTTGCCCCACGGCCCTTTTACTTTGCTCTAGGATCATTTTGGAGCAAGGTGAAGGGACCCGCTGACAATTTTGTTCACTTGTGTCTTGCAATAGTGTTGCACTAGGTCTACAGTCGCACAGTTTTTCAGAAGGCCAAAAATTTTCTAGCTTTTCGTTATTGTGTTTCCTTTTATTGTTTTAGAAATTGCTGTTTTATGTGTTTGCAATTACTAGATTCTTATTTGCCCTTGCTATGTTTTCATGTCGTTTTTCAGAATATTGCTTAAGAACGTTATAGAGTTATAGTCGCTAAGAATGAATTTACATGCATCGGGTGTTTTATTGAGGTTTATATGTGCTTTATGTTGTTGCGTGGTCATCTGAAATTGATGCGGTGTGGAATTGGGTGTAGTAGACAGTATTGGCAGGTAGTGAACATACTGGGGCGGAGAGAGGTGGCGTTGGCGGGGGCGACGTGTGTGCCTTAGGCATTTGCTTTGCACACAGGTTGCCCCACGGCCCTTTTACTTTACTCTAGGATCATTTTGGAGCAAGGTGAAGGGACCCGCTGACAATTTTGTTCACTTAAGTCTTGCAATAGTGTTGCGCTAGGTCTACATTCGCACAGTTTTTCAGAAGGCCAAAAATTTTCTAGCTTTTCATTATTGTGTTTCCTTTATTGTTTAGAAATTGCTGTTTATGTGTTTGCAATTACTAGATTCTTATTGCCTGCTATTCATCGTTTTCAGGGAATATTGCTTAAGGAAGTTTATAGAGTTATGGTCCTGGAAGAATGAGTAGTACATGCATCGTGGTTTTATTGAGGTTATAGGGGCTTTATGGTTGTGCATGGTCCATCTGAAATTGATGCCGGTGTGGATTGGGGTGCAGTAGACCCAGTATTGCAGTGTATGTGAAGATACTGGGGCGGGAGAGGTGGCGTTGGCGGGGGCGACGTGTGTGCCTTAGGCATTTGCTTTGCACACAGGTTGCCCCACGGCCCTTTTACTTTGCTCTAGGATCATTTTGGAGCAAGGTGAAGGGACCCGCTGACAATTTTGTTCACTTGTGTCTTGCAATAGTGTTGCACTATGCTCTACAGTCGCACAGTTTTTCAGAAGGCCAAAAATTCTCTAGATTTTCATTATTGTGTTTCCTTTATTGTTTAGAAATTGCTGTATTT
>NC_054382.1:47718096-47767066 GCF_017654675.1 Xenopus laevis
CATCCACAAATATTATCAACCGCATCAATTTCGATTGACCACTGCAACAAAACACATAAAGCACTATAAACCTCTATAAAACACCCATGCATGTAAAATTCATTCTTAGCCGACTATAACTCTATAAGTTCTTAAGCAATATTCCTGAAAAACGAGACATGAAACATAGCAAGGCAAAATAAGAATCTAGCTAATGCACCGAGACGACATAAAACAGCAATTTCTAAAACATAAAGGAAACTACAATAGATGAAAGCAGAAAATTTTTGGGCCTTCCTGAAAAACTGTGCGAATGTAGAACTAGTGCAGGACACTTATTAGCAAGACGACAAGTGAACAAAATTGTCAAGCGGGTCCCTTCACCTTGCTCAAATGATCCTAAGAGCAAAGTAAAAGGGCCGTGGTGGCAACCTGTGTGCAAAGCTAAAATGCTAAGGCACACACGTCGCCCCGCGCCAAGCCACATCTCTCCGCCCCAGTTGTTCACTACTGCAATACTGTCTACTGCACCAATTCCACACCGCATAATTTCAGATGACCACCGCAACAACAAAAGCATATCATTAACCTCAATAAAACACCCAATGCATGTATAATTCATTCTTAGCGCTATAAACTTATAACGTTTTTAACAATATCTGAAAAACTACATGAAAACATAGCAGGGAAAATAAGAATCTAGTAATTGCAAACACATAAAACCAAGCAATTTCTAAAAAACAATAAAAGGGAACAATAATGAAAATCTAGAGAATTTTTGGCCTTCTGAAAAACTGTGCGACTGGTAGACATAGTGAAACACTATTGCACAGACACAAGTGAACAAATTGTCAGGCGGTCCCTTCACCTTGCTCCAAAAATGATCCTAGTAGCAAAGTAAAAGGGCCGTCAGGGGCAACTCTGTGTGCAAAGCAAATGCCTAAGGCACACACGTCGCCCCCTCAATAGGAGGCCAACTGCCGACCGTAATCTCGTCCCGCCCGTTATGTTCACATGACCTGCAATACTGGTCTACTGCACCCAATTCCACCACACCACATCAATTTCAGATGACCACTGCAACAACATAAAGCATATAAACACTTCAATTATTAAAAAAACCCAACCTCCTCGCAATGTTAAATTCATTATTAGCGACTATACTCTATATTACGTTCAGACGTACTTATTCTACACAAACTAGGACATGAAAAACATAGCAAAGAAATCAAAGATTATGATCTAAGTAATTGGCAGACACATAAAACAGCAATTTACCTAAAAACCATAAAGGAACACAATAATGAAAAGCTAGAAAGGATTTTTGGCCTTCTGAAAAACTGTGACGAATGTTAGCGACTAGTTGCAACACTAATTGCAAGACACAGTGAACAAAATTGTCAGCGGCTCTTCCACCTTCGCCTCCAAAATAGGCTCCTGAGCTCAGGACAGTAAAAGGGCCTTGGGCAACCTGTGCTCGCCAAGTGCAAATGCCTATGGCACCACGTCGCCCGCAAACACCAGCAACATAGCTTCACCGAGCTACGCCCAGACCTAAGACAATTCTCTGCCCAGTATGGGCTGGTCACTACCTGCACATAGCTGTGCTGAAAGGCTGCAGCAACGGCGAATTGGCCACTCCAGGGAATGCCAGGTTTCAGATGACCAACCGCCACACATAAGCGCACTATAAACTCATAAAACACACCAACAATGCATGAATAAAGCGGGCTCATTCTTAGCCTGACTGAATAAAATTCATAACGCTGTCTTTTAAAGCAATATTCTGAAACCAAACGACGGATGAAAAACCATTATAAGCTAAGGGTAACAAATAAGAAATCTAGTAATTGCAACCACACATAAAACAGCAATTTCTAAAACATAAAGAAACACAATAATGAAAGCTGAATATTTTTTTGGCTTCCTTGTATAACTGTTTTGCGATGTGACCTAGTGACACTAATTTGCAAGAACACAAATGTGAACAAAATATTGTCAGCGCCGGTCCCTTCAACCTTTGTTTGTCTTTCCAAACATGATCACTATGAGCAAGTAAAAGGGCGTGGGGCAACCTGTGTCAGCAATAGACAAATGCATAAGGAACACACGTCGCTCAGCACCCGCCAAAACCGATTGGCCCACCAAGTGTCGTCTCCGCCCTCAGAATGTTCACTACCTGCAATACTGTTCTACTGCAGCAGGCCAATTCCACACCGCATCAAATTTCAGATGACACCGCAACAACATAAAGCAACTAATAAACCTCAATAAAACATACCCAATGCTGTAAATATTATCACATTCTTAGCGACTATAACTCTATAACGTTCTAACCAAAGCAATTATTATGAAAACAACATGAAATAAAGGCAATTAATAAAGAATCTAGTAATGCATAACACATAAGAACAGCACATTTCTATAAAACAGCAATTTCTAAAACAATAAAGGAAACACAATAAATGAAAATCTAGGAAAATGTTTGGCCTTTCTGAAAAAGTTGCGACTGTAGACCTAGTGCAACACTATTGCAAGACACGAGTGAACAAAATTGTCAGCGGGTTCCCTTCCCTTGCCTCCAAATGATCCGAGAGCAAAGTAAAAGGGCCTTGGGCAACGCTGTGTGTACAGGCAAAATGCCTAAGCACACACGTCGCCCCCACCAACGCCACCTCTCTCTGCCCCAGATGTTCACTACCTGCAATACTGTCTACTGCACCCAATTCCACACAGCATTCAATTCAGATTGACCACCGCCAACCACAAAAGCACCTATATAAACCTCAATAAAACACCGTATGCATGTAAATTCATCTTGCGGACTATAACTCTATAACGTTCTAAGCAATATTCTGAAAAACAACAGTGGAAAACATGTAGCAAGGCAAATAAGAATCACTAATTGCCAAACACAATAAAACAGCCATTTCTAAAACAATTAAGGAAAACACAACAATGAAAATCTAGAAAAGTTTTGGCCTTCTGAAAAACTGTGCGATGTAGACCTAGTGCAACACTATTGCAAGACACAAAGTGAACAAAATTGTCAAGCGGGTCCCTTCACTTGCCTCCAAAGATGATCCGTAGAGCAAAGTAAAGAAGGAGTGGGGCAACCTGTTGTTGCAAAGCAGAATGCCTAAGGCACAACGTCGCCCCCGCCAACGCCAACCTCTCTCCGCCCCAGTTTATGTTCACTACCTGCCAATTTACTGTCTACTGCACCCAATTCTACCAACGCGCATCAATTTCAATGCCACCGCCAAACACATAAAGCACCATATAAACCTCAATAAAACACCCCAATGCATGTAAATTCATCATTCTTAGCGACTATAACTCTAATTAACGTTCTTAAGAATATTCTGAAAACAACATTGAAAACATAGCAAGGCAAGATAAGAATCTAGTAATTGCAAACACATAAAACAGCAATTTCTAAAACAATAAAGAAAACACAATAATGAAAATCTAGAGAAATTTGGCCTTCTGAAAAACTGTGCGACTGTAGACCAAGAACACTATTGCAAGACACAAGTGAACAAAATTGTCAGCGGGTCCCTTCACCTTGCTCCAAAATGATCCTAGAGCAAAGTAAAAGGCCTGGGGCAACCTTGTGTGCAAAGCAAATGCCTAAGGCACACACGTCGCCCCCGCCAACGCCACCTCTCTCCGCCCCAGTATGTTCACTACCTGCAATACTGTCTACTGCACCCAATTCCACACCGCATCAATTTCAGAATGACCACCGCAACCACAAAAAGCACCATATAAACCTCAATAAAACACCCGATGCATGTAAATTCATTCTTAGCGACTAAACTCTATAACGTCTTAAGCAATATTCTGAAAAAAAACATGAAAACATAGCAAGGCAAATAGAAATCTAGTAATTGCAAACACATAAAACAGCAATTTCTAAAACAATAAAGGAAACACAATAATGAAAATCTAGAAAATTTTGGCCTTCTGAAAAACTGTGCGACTGTAGACTAGCGCAAACACTATTGCAAAGACACAAACGTGAACAAAATTGTCAGAGGATCCCTTCACCTTGCTCCAAAATGATCCAGAGCAAAGTAAAAGGGCCTTGGGGCAACCTGTGTGCAAAGCAATGCCTTAAGGCACACACGTCGCCCCCCGCCAACGCCACCTCTCTCGCCCCAGTATGTTCACTACTGCAATACTGTCTACTGCACCCAATTCAACACCGCATCAATTTCAGATGACCACCGCAACAACATAAAGCACTATATAAACCTCAATAAAAACACCCGATGCATGTAAATTCATTCTTAGCGGAGACTATAACTCTATAACGTTCTTAAGCAATATTCTGAAAAAACAACATGAAAACATAGCAAGCAAATAAGAATCTAGTAATTGCAAACACATAAAACAGCAATTTCTAAAACAATAAAGGAAACACAATAATGAAAATCTAGAAAATTTTTGGCCTTCTGAAAAACTGTGCGACTGTAGACCTAGTGCAACACTATTGCACAGACACAAGGTGAACAAAATTGTCAGCGGGTCCACTTCACCTGCTCCAAAATGATCCTAGAGCAAAGTAAAAGGCCTTGGCAACCTGTGTGCAAAGCAAATGCCTAAGCACAACTCGCCCCCCCTAACGCCATCTCTCAGCCCTCAGTATGTTACTACCTGCAATCTGTCTACTGCACCCAATTCACACCGCATCATTCAGATGACCACCGCAACAACATTAAAGCACTATATAAAATCAATAAACACCCGATGCATGTAAATTCATTCTTACGACTAAACTCTATAACGTTCTAAGCAATATCTGAAAAACAACATAAACATAGCAAGGCAAATAAGAATCTAGTAATTGCAAAACACGATAAAACAGCAATTTCTAAAACAATAAAGGAAACACAATAATGAAAATCTAAAAATTTTTGGCCTTCTGAAAAAACTGTGCGACGTAGACCTAGTGCAACACTATTGCAAGACACAAGTAACAAAATGTCAGCGGATCCCTTCACTCTCCAAAATGATCCTAGAGCAAAGTAAAAGGACGTGGGGCAACCTGTGTGCAAAGCAAATGCCTAAGCACACACGTCGCCAACGCCA
This sequence comes from Xenopus laevis, assembly GCF_017654675.1. NCBI lineage: Eukaryota > Metazoa > Chordata > Amphibia > Anura > Pipidae > Xenopus > Xenopus laevis. Next base: position 47,723,173 of record NC_054382.1, read on the forward strand.
CCTCTCTCCGCCCCAGTATGTTCATACCTGCAATACTGTCTACTGCACCCAATTCCACACCGCATCAATTTCAGATGACCACCGCAACACATAAAGCACTATATAAACCTCAATAAAACACCCGATGCATGTAAATTCATTCTTAGCGACTATAAACTCTATAACGTTCTTAAGCAATATTCTGAAAAACACATGAAAACATAGCAAGGCAAATAAGAATCTAGTAATTGCAAACACATAAAACAGCAATTTCTAAAACAATAAAGGAAACACAATAATGAAAATCTAGAAATTTTTGGCCTTCTGAAAAACTGTGCGACTGTAGACCTAGTGCAACACTATTGCAAGACACAAGTGAACAAAATTGTCAGCGGGTCCCTTCACCTTGCTCCAAAATGATCCTAGAGCAAAGTAAAAGGGCCGTGGGGCAACCTGTGTGCAAAGCAAATGCCTAAGGCACACACGTCGCCCCCGCCAACGCCACCTCTCTCCGCCCCCAGTATGTTCACTACCTGCAATACTGTCTACTGCACCCAATTCCACACCGCATCAATTTCAGATGACCACCGCAACAACATAAAGCACTATAAACCTCAATAAAACACCCATGCATGTAAATTCATTCTTAGCGACTATAACTCTATAACGTTCTTAAGCAATATTCTGAAAAACGACATGAAAACATAGCAAGGCAAATAAGAATCTAGTAATTGCAAACACATAAAACAGCAATTTCTAAAACAATAAAGGAAACACAATAATGAAAATCTAGAAAATTTTTGGCCTTCTGAAAACTGTGCGACTGTAGACCTAGTGCAACACTATTGCAAGACACAAGTGAACAAAATTGTCAGCGGGTCCCTTCACCTTGCTCCAAAATGATCCTAGAGCAAAGTAAAAGGGCCGTGGGGCAACCTGTGTGCAAAGCAAATGCCTAAGGCACACACGTCGCCCCCGCCAACGCCACCTCTCTCCGCCCCAGTATGTTCACTACCTGCAATACTGTCTACTGCACCCAATTCCACACCGCATCAATTTCAGATGACCACCGCAACAACATAAAGCACTATAAACCTCAATAAAACACCCATGCATGTAAATTCATTCTTAGCGACTATAACTCTATAACGTTCTTAAGCAATATTCTGAAAAACAACATGAAAACATAGCAAGGCAAATAAGAATCTAGTAATTGCAAACACATAAAACAGCAATTTCTAAAACAATAAAGGAAACACAATAATGAAAATCTAGAAATTTTTGGCCTTCTGAAAAACTGTGCGACTGTAGACCTAGTGCAACACTATTGCAAGACACAAGTGAACAAAATTGTCAGCGGGTCCCTTCACCTTGCTCCAAAATGATCCTAGAGCAAAGTAAAAGGGCCGTGGGGCAACCTGTGTGCAAAGCAAATGCCTAAGGCACACACGTCGCCCCCGCCAACGCCACCTCTCTCCGCCCCAGTATGTTCACTACCTGCAATACTGTCTACTGCACCCAATTCCACACCGCATCAATTTCAGATGACCACCGCAACAACATAAAGCACTATATAAACCTCAATAAAACACCCGATGCATGTAAATTCATTCTTAGCGACTATAACTCTATAACGTTCTTAAGCAATATTCTGAAAAACAACATGAAAACATAGCAAGGCAAATAAGAATCTAGTAATTGCAAACACATAAAACAGCAATTTCTAAAACAATAAAGGAAACACAATAATGAAAATCTAGAAAATTTTTTGGCCTTCTGAAAAACTGTGCGACTGTAGACCTAGTGCAACACTATTGCAAGACACAAGTGAACAAAATTGTCAGCGGGTCCCTTCACCTTGCTCCAAAAATGATCCTAGAGCAAAGTAAAAGGGCCGTGGGGCAACCTGTGTGCAAAGCAAATGCCTAAGGCACACACGTCGCCCCCGCCAACGCCACCTCTCTCCGCCCCAGTATGTTCACTACCTGCAATACTGTCTACTGCACCCAATTCCACACCGCATCAATTTCAGATGACCACCGCAACAAATAAAGCACTATAAACCTCAATAAAACACCCAATGCATGTAAATTCATTCTTAGCGACTATAACTCTATAACGTTCTTAAGCAATATTCTGAAAAACAACATGAAAACATAGCAAGGCAAATAAGAATCTAGTAATTGCAAACACATAAAACAGCAATTTCTAAAACAATAAAGGAAACACAATAATGAAAATCTAGAAATTTTTGGCCTTCTGAAAAATTGTGCGACTGTAGACCTAGTGCAACACTATTGCAAGACACAAGTGAACAAAATTGTCAGCGGGTCCCTTCACCTTGCTCCAAAATGATCCTAGAGCAAAGTAAAAGGGCCTTGGGGCAACCTGTGTGCAAAGCAAATGCCTAAGGCACACACGTCGCCCCCGCCAACGCCACCTCTCTCCGCCCCAGTATGTTCACTACCTGCAATACTGTCTACTGCACCCAATTCCACACCGCATCAATTTCAGATGACCACCGCAACAACATAAAGCACTATATAAACCTCAATAAAACACCCATGCATGTAAATTCATTCTTAGCGACTATAACTCTATAACGTTCTTAAGCAATATTCTGAAAAAACGACATGAAAACATAGCAAGGCAAATAAGAATCTAGTAATTGCAAACACATAAAACAGCAATTTCTAAAACAATAAAGGAAACACAATAATGAAAATCTAGAAAATTTTTGGCCTTCTGAAAAACTGTGCGACTGTAGACCTAGTGCAACACTATTGCAAGACACAAGTGAACAAAATTGTCAGCGGGTCCCTTCACCTTGCTCCAAAATGATCCTAGAGCAAAGTAAAAGGGCCGTGGGGCAACCTGTGTGCAAAGCAAATGCCTAAGGCACACACGTCGCCCCGCCAACGCCACCTCTCTCCGCCCCAGTATGTTCACTACCTGCAATACTGTCTACTGCACCCAATTCCACACCGCATCAATTTCAGATGACCACCGCAAACAACATAAAGCACTATATAAACCTCAATAAAACACCCATGCATGTAAATTCATTCTTAGCGACTATAACTCTATAACGTTCTTAAGCAATATTCTGAAAAACGACATGAAAACATAGCAAGGCAAATAAGAATCTAGTAATTGCAAACACATAAAACAGCAATTTCTAAAACAATAAAGGAAACACAATAATGAAAATCTAGAAAATTTTTGGCCTTCTGAAAAACTGTGCGACTGTAGACCTAGTGCAACACTATTGCAAGACACAAGTGAACAAAATTGTCAGCGGGTCCCTTCACCTTGCTCCAAAATGATCCTAGAGCAAAGTAAAAGGGCCGTGGGGCAACCTGTGTGCAAAGCAAATGCCTAAGGCACACACGTCGCCCCCGCCAACGCCACCTCTCTCCGCCCCAGTATGTTCACTACCTGCAATACTGTCTACTGCACCCAATTCCACACCGCATCAATTTCAGATGACCACCGCAACAACATAAAGCACTATATAAACCTCAATAAAACACCCAATGCATGTAAATTCATTCTTAGCGACTATAACTCTATAACGTTCTTAAGCAATATTCTGAAAAACGACATGAAAACATAGCAAGGCAAATAAGAATCTAGTAATTGCAAACACATAAAACAGCAATTTCTAAAACAATAAAGGAAACACAATAATGAAAATCTAGAAAATTTTTGGCCTTCTGAAAAACTGTGCGACTGTAGACCTAGTGCAACACTATTGCAAGACACAAGTGAACAAAATTGTCAGCGGGTCCCTTCACCTTGCTCCAAAATGATCCTAGAGCAAAGTAAAAGGGCCTTGGGCAACCTGTGTGCAAAGCAAATGCCTAAGGCACACACGTCGCCCCCGCCAACGCCACCTCTCTCCGCCCCAGTATGTTCACTACCTGCAATACTGTCTACTGCACCCAATTCCACACCGCATCAATTTCAGATGACCACCGCAACAACATAAAGCACTATATAAACCTCAATAAAACACCCGATGCATGTAAATTCATTCTTAGCGACTATAACTCTATAACGTTCTTAAGCAATATTCTGAAAAACGACATGAAAACATAGCAAGGAAATAAGAATCTAGTAATTGCAAACACATAAAACAGCAATTTCTAAAACAATAAAGGAAACACAATAATGAAAATCTAGAAATTTTTGGCCTTCTGAAAAACTGTGCGACTGTAGACCTAGTGCAACACTATTGCAAGACACAAGTGAACAAAATTGTCAGCGGGTCCCTTCACCTTGCTCCAAAATGATCCTAGAGCAAAGTAAAAGGGCCGTGGGGCAACCTGTGTGCAAAGCAAATGCCTAAGGCACACACGTCGCCCCGCCAACGCCACCTCTCTCCGCCCCAGTATGTTCACTACCTGCAATACTGTCTACTGCACCCAATTCCACACCGCATCAATTTCAGATGACCACCGCAACAACATAAAGCACTATAAACCTCAATAAAAACACCCAATGCATGTAAATTCATTCTTAGCGACTATAACTCTATAACGTTCTTAAGCAATATTCTGAAAAACGACATGAAAACATAGCAAGGCAAATAAGAATCTAGTAATTGCAAACACATAAAACAGCAATTTCTAAAACAATAAAGGAAACACAATAATGAAAAGCTAGAAAATTTTTGGCCTTCTGAAAAACTGTGCGAATGTAGACCTAGTGCAACACTATTGCAAGACACAAGTGAACAAAATTGTCAGCGGGTCCCTTCACCTTGCTCCAAAATGATCCTAGAGCAAAGTAAAAGGGCCGTGGGGCAACCTGTGTGCAAAGCAAATGCCTAAGGCACACACGTCGCCCCCGCCAACGCCACCTCTCTCCGCCCCAGTATGTTCACTACCTGCAATACTGTCTACTGCACCCAATTCCACACCGCATCAATTTCAGATGACCACCGCAACAACATAAAGCACTATAAACCTCAATAAAACACCCAATGCATGTAAATTCATTCTTAGCGACTATAACTCTATAACGTTCTTAAGCAATATTCTGAAAAACGACATGAAAACATAGCAAGGCAAATAAGAATCTAGTAATTGCAAACACATAAAACAGCAATTTCTAAAACAATAAAGGAAACACAATAATGAAAATCTAGAAAATTTTTGGCCTTCTGAAAAACTGTGCGAATGTAGACCTAGTGCAACACTATTGCAAGACACAAGTGAACAAAATTGTCAGCGGGTCCCTTCACCTTGCTCCAAAATGATCCTAGAGCAAAGTAAAAGGGCCGTGGGGCAACCTGTGTGCAAAGCAAATGCCTAAGGCACACACGTCGCCCCCGCCAACGCCACCTCTCTCCGCCCCCAGTATGTTCACTACCTGCAATACTGTCTACTGCACCCAATTCCACACCGCATCAATTTCAGATGACCACCGCAACAACATAAAGCACTATAAACCTCAATAAAAACACCCAATGCATGTAAATTCATTCTTAGCGACTATAACTCTATAACGTTCTTAAGCAATATTCTGAAAAACAACATGAAAAAATAGCAAGGCAAATAAGAATCTAGTAATTGCAAACACATAAAACAGCAATTTCTAAAACAATAAGGAAACACAATAATGAAAATCTAGAAAAATTCCGCCTTCTGAAAACTTGTGCGACTGTAGAACTAGCGCAACAACTATTGCAAGACACAAGTGAACAAAATTGTCAGCGGGTCCCTTCACCTTGCTCCAAAATGATCCTAGAGCAAAGTAAAAGGGCCGTGGGGCAACCTGTGTGCAAAGCAAATGCCTAAGGCACACACGTCGCCCCCGCCAACGCCACCTCTCTCCCCCCAGTATGTTCACTACCTGCAATACTGTCTACTGCACCCAATTCCACCACCGCATCAATTTCAGATGACCACCGCAACAACATAAAGCACTATAAACCTCAATAAAACACCCAATGCATGTAAATTCATTCTTAGCGACTATAACTCTATAACGTTCTTAAGCAATATTCTGAAAAACGACATGAAAACATAGCAAGGCAAATAAGAATCTAGTAATTGCAAACACATAAAACAGCAATTTCTAAAACAATAAAGGAAACACAATAATGAAAATCTAGAAAATTTTTGGCCTTCTGAAAAACTGTGCGACTGTAGACTAGTGCAACACTATTGCAAGACACAAGTGAACAAAATTGTCAGCGGTCCCTTCACCTTGCTCCAAAATGATCCTAGAGCAAAGTAAAAGGGCCGTGGGCAACCTGTGTGCAAAGCAAATGCCTAAGGCACACACGTCGCCCCCGCCAACGCCACCTCTCTCCGCCCCAGTATGTTCACTACCTGCAATACTGTCTACTGCACCCAATTCCACACCGCATCAATTTCAGATGACCACCGCAACAACATAAAGCACTTATAAACCTCAATAAAACACCCAATGCATGTAAATTCATTCTTAGCGACTATAAACTCTATAACGTTCTTAAGCAATATTCTGAAAAACAACATGAAACATAGCAAGGCAAATAAGAATCTAGTAATTGCAAACACATAAAACAGCAATTTCTAAAACAATAAAGGAAACACAAAATAATGAAAATCTAGAAACTTTTTGGCCTTCTGAAAAATGTGCGACTGTAGACCTAGTGCAACACTATTGCAAGACACAAGTGAACAAAATTGTCAGCGGGTCCCTTCACCTTGCTCCAAAATGATCCTAGAGCAAAATAAAAGGGCCTTGGGGCAACCTGTGTGCAAAGCAAATGCCTAAGGCACACACGTCGCCCCGCCCAACGCACCTCTCTCCGCCCCAGTATGTTCACTACCTGCAATACTGTCTACTGCACCCAATTCCACACCGCATCAATTTCAGATGACCACCGCAACACATAAAGCACTATATAACCTCAATAAAACAACCGATGCATGTAAATTCATTCTTAGCGACTATAACTCTATAAACGTTCTTTAACAATATTCTGAAAAACGACATGAAAACATAGCAAGGGAAATAAGAATCTAGTAATTGCAACACATAAAACAGCAATTTCTAAAACAATAAAGGAAAACACAATAATGAAAATCTAAGAACTTTTTGGCCTTCTGAAAAAATTGTGCGACTGTAGACCTAGTGCAACACTATTGCAAGACACAAGTGAACAAAATTGTCAAGGTCCCTTCACCTTGCCTCCAAATGAATTCCTAGAGTAAAGTAAAAGGGCCGTTGGGGCAACCTGTGTGCAAAGCAAATGCCTAAGGCACACACGTCGCACCCGCCAACGCCACCTCTCTCCCCCCAGTATGTTCACTACCTGCAATACTGTCTACTGCACCAATTCCACACCCACAATTTCAAGCATGACTTCACCCGTCTAAACACATTAACCCAGCACTACAACTAAACGCCTCAATTAAAACTACCCAGAGCATGTAATAAATTCGATTCTGTACGACTATAAACTCTCTATAACGTCTTAAGACAATTCACTTCTGAAAAATAACATGAAACTAGCAAGGCAAATAAGAATTCTAGTCAATTGCTAACACTACATAAACAGCAAATTCTAACTAACAATAAGGACAACACAATAATGAAATCCTTAGAATCTCACATTTTCCTTCTGGAAAAAACTGTGGACTGTAACCTCAGCTGCAACACTATGCACAAGAACACAATCGCTGAACAAAACCATTGTCAGACGTCCCTTCACACTTGCTCCAAAATGAACTCCTAGAGCAAGCAAAAGGGAAGTGGGGCACCTGCTCGTTGGCACCAAAGCAACACTGCCTAAGGCACACACGCTTCGCCCCCCCCAACCACTACCTCTCTCCGCTCCCAAGTATGTTCCATCTAACCTGCACCTACCTGTCTTACTGCCACCCAATCCACACCCGCATCAAACATATTCGAGATGACCCGCAACTCAACCATTACAAACATATAAACCCTCAATAAAACACCCAATGCATTAAATTCCCATTCTTACGACTATAACTCTATAACTTCTTAAGCACAGCCATATTCTGGAAAAAACACATGAAAAACATAGCAGCAAATAAAAAATCTTCAGTAATGCACAAACCACATAAAACAGCATTTTCTAAAACAATCAAAGGAAACACAATAATGAAAATCCATAGACAATACATTTTTGCACTTCAAAATTTGCATCTGAGACCTAGTGCAAACAACTTTTGCCAGAACCAAGTGAACATAAAATGTCAAGCTTGTCCTCTCACCCTTACCTCCAAAATGCATCCTAGTAAGCAATCAGTAAACAGGCCCTGGGCACCACCTGTTGTTGCAAAGAAATCGCCTAACGGGCACACACGTCGCCCCGACCATAGCCACCTCTCTCCCGCCCCAAGTATTTCACTACCCTGCATACTGTCTACCTGCACCCAATTCACACCGCACTCCATCTACAGATGACCCCGCCAAAAATAAGCACTATTAAGAACATTCAATTAACACCCAACCCTGCATGTAATAAATCACTCCGTAAGCGACACTATAACTCCCCTCACTAAATACTCATCTCAACACGCAACAAACTATCCTGACAAAACAACCAGAAAACATAGACAAATGGCCAACATACACAGAATCTACACTTAATATGCAACACATAAAACCGAGCAATTTTTAAAACAATAAAAGGAAAGACAACCATATAATGAACAAAGCTAGAACATTTTGATCCTTCTGAAAACCTGTGCGAACGAATTCCTAGCTGCCAACACCTATTGCAACGACCACAGTTACGAACAAAATGCAGTGATGTCCCATCACCTTGCTCCAAAATTATCCTAGCCAGTAAAGTAAAAGGGCTTTCGGGCAACTTGATTGCATACAAATGCCCTATGGCACAAACGTCGCCCCGCCAACTGCCCACACTCTCTCTGCCCCAGTATAATTGCATTCACTACCCTGCAAATACCTGTCACTTCCGCACCTCCAATTTTCCAACCCGCACTACAATTTCAGCATGACCCACCCGCAACAACCTATAACACGCACTTATAACCTCCAATAAAACAATCCAGGATGCAGTAAACTTTCATTCCTTAGCACTTACTCCTTATTAACGTCCTTAAAGCAATATTCTGAAAAACAACAATGCAAAAATAGCAATACAAATAAGTCATTAGCTAATTGCCAACACATAAAACAGCATTCTAAAACAATAAGAGAAAACGACAATCAATGACAAGTCTAAAACTTTTTGCGCTCTGAAAAATGTGGTAAGGCCTGTAGACTACGCATGCAGCACTATGCAAACACAAACGTGACACAAAAATGATTCCAGCGAGATCCTTCCACCCTTGCTCCTTAATTGATCCAGCAAGTACCAAAGATAAAGACCGCCTTGGGCATCCTCGTAGTTGACAAAAGCACAATGCCTAAGGCACACACTCTCCCCGCCATACGCCCACCTCTCCTCCGCCCAGTATGTTTCACTACCCATGCAATACTGTTCTACACTGCACCCAATTCCACACCGATCCAGATTCAGAGTTACGCCGACAAAATGCAAACCACCCGCAAGACCAATAACAGACTATACATACAACCTCATAAAACACCCGGATGTCATGTAAATTCATTCCGCCACCTCACCCTTCAACGCCGACTATATCCGACCATACCGTAATAACCAGTTAATAAAGCAACTATTCTTGACCACAAACCGACTGAAATAGAACAATTAGTCAAGCCGAATCATAAAAGTGATCTCAAGTCCGAATATCGACAGTCCAACCAACTAAACACACGAGCAAATTCTCATCCTAAAACAATAAACAGGAAACACAAATTGAAACTATGAAAATTATCCTTGGCCTCTCTATGAAACAACCGAAGTTCCGAATGATAAACCCTACGTGCAACCCACTATTCAATAACAGTGAACAAAACAACTTTTCAGTGGTCCCTTCACCTGCTCCAAAATGAATCTAGAGTTAAAGTAAAAGGCTTGGCTCGGCAACACTTGGTGTCATAGCACAACTACTATGATCCTTATGGCACACCACGTCCGCCCCCGCCACACGCCCAATCATACTCTCTCCGCCCCAAGTATGTTAACCTACCTGCGCAAAATCAACATGCTACTGCACCCAATTCCACCCACCGCCAATCCACGTCAGCTACTGAAGCCCACCGAACAACACTAAATCCAGACCCACTCACTAAACTCAATAAACACCCAAATGCTTACGTAAACTCCATCCTTACAAGCGAACTTAACCACTCGTACAGGCTCACTAACGTTCTTCTAAGGGCAAAATATCTGAGAAAAAAACAACATGAACCGCTAGCCCTAAGGCAAATACCACAGTTACTCAGCTAATGACAAAACACACATCACAACACCATCTAAAACCAAGCCAGCAGCCACTAACGGGCACCTTAAGAATCCCCATACGTAAGGAGAACACATAACTGTAAAATCTAAACCACTCTTCTTGGACCTCATCTGTAATAAAGATACTGCCTGCGACTGTACTGACTCCTTATGTTCGCCAAAACTTAGATTTGCAAACCAACTCAAGTGCACACAAAATTCCCGTCAAGACTGAGCGGCGCTCCACGTATCACCTTGGTCCTAAATTATCACTTATGACCGCCACAAAGAGTAAAAGGCCTTGCATGCACATCCCTGTGTGCAAAGACAATGCCTAAGGCACACACGCCATCGCCCCACGCCACACGCCACCCCCTCTCTCCCGCCCAAGTATGTCTACTACCTGCAATACTGATCTACCACCCAGCCCAAATTCTCACCCACCCTTTTTTTGTATGCGTGCATCATTTCATACATGGACCACCCTCCAACAAACTACATAAAGCACCTCCATATACTACAACGACTCCAAACTAACAACCATCCCTTATCGCATGCTACTAAATTCCCTATTCCTTAGCCGACCACAATACTAATCCTAACTTAACCATCTCCATTAACTCATCTCAATGCCAACCTCTATTGCTGCAAAAAACGACATGACGAAACATAGCCAACCGGAAATAAGATGTCTCTGCCCCTGCACTACTACGACACTCCTTCCACCGTTAATCATAACTTCAATACATACAACTAAGACTAACATTTCTAAAACAATATAAAAGGAGAACCGCCCACAAATAATGAAAACCTCCAGATGAATTTTTGCCTTCTAGACTGAAAACATGTGCGTACTTAGACCTTAGTTTCACACTTATTGCAAAACAAATGGAAACCAAACATGTCCCAGCGGCCCTATAACGTTGCTCCAAATAATGTATCGGCAAAGATCAAAAGGGCGCTTGCGGCAACCTGTGTGCAAAGCAAAATGCCTAAGGCACAACCACGTCGCCCCATGTCGCCTAACCGCCACCTCTCTCCGTCACCCACCCGAGCGGTACGCTGGCCCACTACCTCCGCCAATACTGTCTACCTGAAGCCCACAATTCCACTAACAGCAAGATTCTGCACCAATATTTTACCACACCGCGAACCGAACTAATATACCAGACCACCTATTATAACAACCGCTCAAACCTTAAATACAACCCATGCACCACGCATGCTAAAAATTCATCATTTCTTGTATCGCGCGAGCTATCAACCCGACTTTAACTTCCCTATAACGTGTCTCTCTAAGACACCCTAGTATATTGAAACCATAAAACGACTAAAAAACATCTTCCAAGCAAGTGAGAACACTAGAATCTAAGCTCAAATGTGCACAACCGTAACGACTAAAAACAGCAATTTCTATCAACAACAATAAGAAACTACAATTAATGAACAATCTAGAAATTTTCATGCCCTTCTGAACACCTCCGATCCCACCTGTCCGACACTAGTAGCCTACGCACACACGCGTATTGTGCACTAGACCAACTTACAACACCAACATTCGTCAGCGCCTGTCCCTTCACTCGCTCCCAAACATGTCCCTAGAGCAAACAGTAAACAGCCCGATGTGACACCTTGTCATGCAAAGCAATCGCCTGAAGAGCAACACACCCTCGCCCCCCGAAGCCACCTCTCTCCGCCACCCCCCCAGTATCCGCCTCTCCTAACTTACACTGCCAAGATACTGTCGCATACTCCACCCAATTCCACACCGCATCAATTTCAGATGTACCACACTCCGCAAACACCGATAACCCAGATCACCATCATAAACACATACACAACTAAAACACACGCAACTGCAGATATGTAAACTTCATTCTTAGCGATATAACTCTTAACGTTCTTAACAATAGTCTAGAAAAAACAACATAAAAAACCGTGCACCCGTAACATAAGCATCTACAGTAAATTGCAACCACACTACAACAGCAATTCTCTACAAAAATACAAAGAAACACAATAAGAAACAAGCCGATACGAAACTTTTGGCCTTCTGCAAAAAACTGTTCCGAATGTTAGACACATAGTACGCCGTCAATAATTAGTGCCAACACTAATTGCAAGACACAAGTAGAACAAAACTTGTTCAGCGGGTCCCTTTCACCTTGCTCCAAATGATACCTCCAGAAGCAAAGCTAAAGAGGCCTTTGGCACTTCGTGATACGCACCAACGTGCCTTGGCACACACGTCCGCCCCCCCGCCAAACGCCACTCCTCTCCGCCCCATCATAGTCCTCAACCTGCCAAATACTGTCTACTCGCCAACCCTCATATCCACACGCCATATCATATTTCAGAACCATGCACACCTGGCAAACACACATAAGCAACTATAAAACTAATAAAAACACCAATGATTGTAAATTCATTCTTTAGCGATATAAACTCCTATAACGTTTCTAAGCATACTTCTGAAAAACAACATGAAAACATAAGCAAGCAAATAAGAACTCTAGTAATTGAAACACATAAAAACAGCAAATTTCCTAAAACATAAAGCGAAACCACCAATAATGAAAATCTTAGAAACTTTTGCTTCTGAAAAATTGTGACTGTAGACCTAATGCAACAAAAATATTGCAAAGGACAATGTGAACAAAATTGTCAGCGGGTCCCTTCACCTTGCTCCAAAATGGATCTAGAGCAAAGTAAAAAGGGCCGTGGGGGCAACCTGTGTGCAAAGCAAATGCCTAAGGCACACACGTCGCCCCCGCCAACGCACCCTCTCTCCGCCGCCCAGTATGTTCACTACCTGCAATACTGGTCTACTGCACCCAATTCCACACCGCCATCAATTTCCAAATGACCACCGCAACAAATAAAGCACTATATAACCTCAATAAACACCGATGCATGTAAATTCATTTCTTAGCGGACTATAACTCTATAACTTCTAAGGAATATTCTGAAAACAACATGAAAACATAGCAAAGGGCAAATAAGAATCTAGTAATTGGCAAACACATAAAACAGCAATTTCTAAAACAATAAAGGAAACACAATAATGAAAATCTAGAGACTTTTTGGCCTTCTTGAAAAACTGTGCGACTGTAGACATAGTGCAACACTATTGCAAATCACAAGTGAACAAAATTGTCAGCGGGTCCCTTCACCTTGCTCAAAATGATCCTAGAGCAAAGTAAAAGCCGTGGGGCAACCTGTGTGCAAAGCAAATGCCTTAAGGCACACACCGTCGGCCCCCGCCACGCCACTCTCTCCGCCCCAGTATGTTCACTACCTGCAATTACTGTCTACTGCCACCCAATTCCACACCGGGCATCAATTTCAGATGACCACCGCAACAACATAAAGCACTATATAAACCTCAATAAAACACCCGATGCATGTTAAATTCATTCTTAGCGACTATAACTCTATAACGTTTTAAGCAATATTCTGAAAAAACAACATGAAAACATAGCAAGGCAAATAAGAATCTAGTAATGCAAACACATAAAACAGCAATTTCTAAAACAATAAAGGAAACACCAATAATGAAAATCTAGAAACTTTTTGGCCTTCTGAAAAACTGTGCGACTGGTAGACCTAGATGCAACACTATTGCAAGACACAAGTGAACAAAATTGTCAGCGGGTCCCTTCACCTTGCTCCAAAATGATCCTAGAGCAAAGTAAAAGGGCCCGTGGGGCAACCTTGTGCAAAGCAAATGCCTAAGGCACACACGTCGCCCCCGCCAACGCCTCCTCTCTCCGTCCCAGTATGTTCACTACCTGCAATACTGTCTATGCCACCCAATTCCACACCGCATCAATTTCAGATGACCACCGCAACAACATAAAGCACTATATAAACCTCAATAAAACACCCGATGCATGTAAATTCATTCTTAGCGACTATAACTCATAACGTTCTTAAGCAATATTCTGAAAAACAACATGAAAACTTAGCAAGGCAAATAAGAATCTAGTAATTGCAAACACATAAAACAGCAATTTCTAAAACAATAAAGGAAACACAATAATGAAAATCTAGAAACTTTTTGGCCTTCTGAAAAATTGTGCGACTGTAGACCTAGTGCAACACTATTGCAAGACACAAGTGAACAAAATTGTCAGCGGGTCCCTTCACCTTGCTCCAAAATGATCCTAGAGCAAAGTAAAAGGGCCCTGGGGCAACCTGTGTGCAAAGCAAATGCCTAAGGCACACACGTCGCCCCCGCCAACGCCACCTCTCTCCGTCCCAGTATGTTCACTACCTGCAATACTGTCTACTGCACCCAATTCCACACCGCATCAATTTCAGATGACCACCGCAACAACATAAAGCACTATATAAACCTCAATAAAACACCCGATGCATGTAAATTCATTCTTAGCGACTATAACTCTATAACGTTCTTAAGCAATATTCTGAAAAACGACATGAAAACATAGCAAGGGAAATAAGAATCTAGTAATTGCAAACACATAAAACAGCAATTTCTAAAACAATAAAGGAAACACAATAATGAAAATCTAGAGAATTTTTGGCCTTCTGAAAAACTGTGCGACTGTAGACATAGTGCAACACTATTGCAAGACACAAGTGAACAAAATTGTCAGCGGGTCCCTTCACCTTGCTCCAAAATGATCCTAGAGCAAAGTAAAAGGGCCGTGGGGCAACCTGTGTGCAAAGCAAATGCCTAAGGCACCCACGTCGCCCCCGCCAACGCCACCTCTCTCCGCCCCAGTATGTTCACTACCTGCAATACTGTCTACTGCACCCAATTCCACACCGCATCAATTTCAGATGACCACCGCAACAACATAAAGCACTATATAAACCTCAATAAAACACCCGATGCATGTAAATTCATTCTTAGCGACTATAACTCTATAACGTTCTTAAGCAATATTCTGAAAAACAACATGAAAACATAGCAAGGCAAATAAGAATCTAGTAATTGCAAACACATAAAACAGCAATTTCTAAAACAATAAAGGAAACACAATAATGAAAATCTAGAGAATTTTTGGCCTTCTGAAAAACTGTGCGACTGTAGACCTAGTGCAACACTATTGCAAGACACAAGTGAACAAAATTGTCAGCGGGTCCCTTCACCTTGCTCCAAAATGATCCTAGAGCAAAGTAAAAGGGCCGTGGGGCAACCTGTGTGCAAAGCAAATGCCTAAGGCACACACGTCGCCCCCGCCAACGCCACCTCTCTCCGCCCCAGTATGTTCACTACCTGCAATACTGTCTACTGCACCCAATTCCACACCGCATCAATTTCAGATGACCGCCGCAACCACATAAAGCACCATATAAACCTCAATAAAACACCCGATGCATGTAAATTCATTCTTAGCGACTATAACTCTATAACGTTCTTAAGCAATATTCTGAAAAACAACATGAAAACATAGCAAGGCAAATAAGAAACTAGTAATTGCAAACACATAAAACAGCAATTTCTAAAATAATAAAGGAAACACAATAATGAAAATCTAGAAAATTTTTGGCCTTCTGAAAAACTGTGCGACTGTAGACCTAGTGCAACACTATTGCAAGACACAAGTGAACAAAATTGTCAGCGGGTCCCTTCACCTTGCTCCAAAATGATCCTAGAGCAAAGTAAAAGGGACGTGGGGCAACCTGTGTGCAAAGCAAATGCCTAAGGCACACACGTCGCCCCTGCCAACGCCACCTCTCTCCGTCCCAGTATGTTCACTACCTGCAATACTGTCTACTGCACCCAATTCCACACCGCATCAATTTCAGATGACCACCGCAACAACATAAAGCACTATATAAACCTCAATAAAACACCCGATGCATGTAAATTCATTCTTAGCGACTATAACTCTATAACGTTCTTAAGCAATATTCTGAAAAACGACATGAAAATATAGCAAGGGAAATAAGAATCTAGTAATTGCAAACACATAAAACAGCAATTTCTAAAACAATAAAGGAAACACAATAATGAAAATCTAGAGAATTTTTGGCCTTCTGAAAAACTGTGCGACTGTAGACATAGTGCAACACTATTGCAAGACACAAGTGAACAAAATTGTCAGCGGGTCCCTTCACCTTGCTCCAAAATGATCCTAGAGCAAAGTAAAAGGGACGTGGGGCAACCTGTGTGCAAAGCAAATGCCTAAGGCACACACGTCGCCCCCGCCAACGCCACCTCTCTCCGTCCCAGTATGTTCACTACCTGCAATACTGTCTACTGCACCCAATTCCACACTGCATCAATTTCAGATGACCACCGCAACAACATAAAGCACTATATAAACCTCAATAAAACACCCGATGCATGTAAATTCATTCTTAGCGACTATAACTCTATAACGTTCTTAAGCAATATTCTGAAAAACAACATGAAAACATAGCAAGGCAAATAAGAATCTAGTAATTGCAAACACATAAAACAGCAATTTCTAAAACAATAAAGGAAACACAATAATGAAAATCTAGAGAATTTTTGGCCTTCTGAAAAACTGTGCGACTGTAGACATAGTGCAACACTATTGCAAGACACAAGTGAACAAAATTGTCAGCGGGTCCCTTCACCTTGCTCCAAAATGATCCTAGAGCAAAGTAAAAGGGACGTGGGGCAACCTGTGTGCAAAGCAAATGCCTAAGGCACACACGTCGCCCCCGCCAACGCCACCTCTCTCCGCCCCAGAATGTTCACTACCTGCAATACTGTCTACTGCACCCAATTCCACACCGCATCAATTTCAGATGACCACCGCAACAACATAAAGCACTATATAAACCTCAATAAAACAACCGATGCATGTAAATTCATTCTTAGCGACTATAACTTATAACGTTCTTAAGCAATATTCTGAAAAACGACATGAAAACATAGCAAGGGAAATAAGAATCTAGTAATTGCAAACACATAAAACAGCAATTTCTAAAACAATAAAGGAAACACAATAATGAAAATCTAGAGAATTTTTGGCCTTCTGAAAAACTGTGCGACTGTAGACATAGTGCAACACTATTGCAAGACACAAGTGAACAAAATTGTCAGCGGGTCCCTTCACCTTGCTCCAAAATGATCCTAGAGCAAAGTAAAAGGGCCGTGGGGCAACCTGTGTGCAAAGCAAATGCCTAAGGCACACACGTCGCCCCCGCCAACGCCACCTCTCTCCGCCCCAGTATGTTCACTACCTGCAATACTGTCTACTGCACCCAATTCCACACCGCATCAATTTCAGATGACCGCCGCAACCACATAAAGCACCATATAAACCTCAATAAAACACCCGATGCATGTAAATTCATTCTTAGCGACTATAACTCTATAACGTTCTTAAGCAATATTCTGAAAAACAACATGAAAACATAGCAAGGCAAATAAGAAACTAGTAATTGCAAACACATAAAACAGCAATTTCTAAAATAATAAAGGAAACACAATAATGAAAATCTAGAAAATTTTTGGCCTTCTGAAAAACTGTGCGACTGTAGACCTAGTGCAACACTATTGCAAGACACAAGTGAACAAAATTGTCAGCGGGTCCCTTCACCTTGCTCCAAAATGATCCTAGAGCAAAGTAAAAGGGACGTGGGGCAACCTGTGTGCAAAGCAAATGCCTAAGGCACACACGTCGCCCCCGCCAACGCCACCTCTCTCCGCCCCAGTATGTTCACTACCTGCAATACTGTCTACTGCACCCAATTCCACACCGCATCAATTTCAGATGACCACCGCAACAACATAAAGCACTATAAACCTCAATAAAACACCCGATGCATGTAAATTCATTCTTAGCGACTATAACTCTATAACGTTCTTAAGCAATATTCTGAAAAACAACATGAAAACATAGCAAGGCAAATAAGAATCTAGTAATTGCAAACACATAAAACAGCAATTTCTAAAACAATACAGGAAACACAATAATGAAAATCTAGAAAAGATTCTGCCTTCTGAAAACTTGGTGCGACTATAGAACTAGTGCAACACTATTGCAAGCCACAAGTGAACAAAATTGTCAGCGGGTCCCTTCACCTTGCTCCAAAATGATGCTAGAGTAAAGTAAAAGGGCCGTGGGGCAACCTGTGTGCAAAGCAAATGCCTAAGGCACACACGTCGCCCCCCGCCAACGCCACCTCTCTCCGCCCCAGTATGTTCACTACCTGCAATACTGTCTACTGCACCCAATTCCACACCGCATCAATTTCAGATGACCACCGCAACAACATAAAGCACCATATAAACCTCAATAAAACACCCGATGCATGTGAATTCATTCTTAGCGACTATAACTCTATAACGTTCTTAAGCAATATTCTGAAAAACAACATGAAAACATACCAAGGCAAATAAGAATCTAGTAATTGCAAACACAAAACAGCAATTTCTAAAACAATAAAGGAAACACAATAATGAAAATCTAGAAAATTTTTGGCCTTCTGAAAAACTGTGCGACTGTAGACCTAGTGCAACACTATTGCAAGACACAAGTGAACAAAATTGTCAGCGGGTCCCTTCACCTTGCTCCAAAATGATCCTAGAGTAAAGTAAAAGGGCCGTGGGGCAACCTGTGCGCAAAGCAAATGCCTAAGGCACACACGTTGCCCCCGCCAATGCCACCTCTCTCCGCCCCAGTATCTTCACTACCTGCAATACTGTCTACTGCACCCAATTCCACACCGCATCAATTTCAGATGACCACCGCAACAACATAAAGCAAAACACAAAATTCATCACAAACTATACCAAAGACAATAAGTGCAAATAATAATTTAAAGTTCCATGTTATCAGCACAGATGCTGCCCTTTCTGAAAATGTAAACACAGATCTGCATCTGCTTCTACATTGTTAAGCCGTAAATGTGCGTATTCTTTTCAATATTATAGAAAGTTGTTACAATTCTTTATATTAGTAAGCAGTGGGCCAAGAAAGACGTTTGTGCGGGTTTCTCCCCTCCAATGCCACCCCTTGTAGCCATTATATGCTCTTAGCTAATGCTATAAAAGCTCTGAAACAATCAATACATATTATGGGCTGCAACAGGAAAATGCTACAAAGTTAATAATACTACAATATTACTACTAATGCAAATAAAAAAAAGATATAAAAACCTCAAAGATACTGTATTATATCAATAGAGCTACAGAACTGCAAGATCAAACAAGGAGCTACAGCTGCAGCTACACTGTTCAGCACTATTGTTCCCTCCAAGGGTATAAATTGACTTGTGATAAATGCGTAAAGGATGAAAGCTCTAGCCGCGGTTTCTGCACCTCTATGCTCTAATCCTTCATATATAAATAATAAAGATAAGCATAAGAAAAATAACAACAACATACAAATGATAAACCTGCTACCACCATTATAGAAAAACTTTACCAAGCAAGAATGAGTTTGCAGGACAGATACGCCTGCAGTTAGGTACAGTATCCTGGTGGGTTGTATGCATGACAGTTGTGCCACACATAAACGTCTTTCAAATTCAGTGCCTACATCAACCCTCACTGCACTTAATTTTCTTTACATACAGTATGCTTCTCAAATATTCAACATAATAACAAACCAAAATAAAGAACACAACATTTTAAAATATATACACCGTGTATTGCTATTGCCCACACAGATAAACAGAAACAAAATAACATCTGCATCTTACAAGTGAGGCTATACATAAATATAAATTATTATAAAGTAATACATTAGCAATTTAGATTTAGAGATACACAGTAAAAAGTATAATAAAGCATGAAAATAAAGCTTCCCACAGATCACCAGTGCTCTGTTCACTAATAAAGGCTCTTTAGGATCTTGTACAGTATATCAAGGGTTTAAAACAGAATTTGCTCTATTTACCCCACTTCAAAATATGCTCCTAAGGGAACAGAGAACTGGAGATTTCCTTTCTGGCGAACTAAGGTAAATTCTATTTAATCTTTTAATCTTTGATAAATATAACTATAATGTGTTTTTTCTTTTAGTTTAGGGCCAAATAGAATTCACCACAGTGCACCAGAAAGTAACTTCCCAGCTTTATATTTACCTATTTAAGATTATGAAATATGTTCTATTTTAAACCTATGATAAATATGCCCATAAAAGTCCCAACAAGTGAATAAATAACTTGTGATCTGCTGAGCTCTGCCTTTAATCTTTGACAGAGGTTCCCAGTTTTATGTCAGCAAACAAAAGGTTATTTTTCACTTCATTTGGTGTTTGTACATTTGGTCATTAGTTTCAAAAGAAGATACATGAACCATCAAAATGCAGCAATTAAGGTCCGATTCACAGAAATGGCTGGTACAGCACTATGGCCCTTGGCATCTGCTCTCAGGGGGAAAACTCTGGTAGAAAAAAATGCCCCTCTTACCTGTCACTGCTACTTAAATGAAGGACAGGCCTGTGATTGAACACAGATGAGATGGAACAGTGACAGGTGGGCCTCCCCACCAAAACACTGACTTGACAGCTTCAGCACTGAGCTCTCTCTCTGCAACTGTTCTGTATGCATTCAATAGTAAACTAGTCCATCATTAGTATAATGAGCATGAAGTAGTCATAACTCACAAGTGGAGAAGGGCATTGCTCTCTGCCTCAGTTGCAAACAAAATGTCCTGTGTGCCAGGGGCCTAATGTGTAGGTACCTTAAATAGCCATTGATGCTGCCACTGATGCTGCCACTGATGCTTTGGGACCTGAAAACATTTTTAACAATTCCTACGTACCTGTCTGGGGCTTTGTCCTTTTCTTCTTGAATGAACCAGTCTTTCCTAGCCAAGCTTTGTTCAGCAGCAGCTGTAGGGGTAAAAAAAAAAAATTAGCACAAAAAATAAATATTATGGTAGAGGGGATTAACTATAAAAAAAGCATCACTGCATATTACAAATGGCAACCAATCAAAATGTTCCTTGTACTACACTGAACAGAACTATTTGCTTATTTTTCTCTATTGGTAACTGAACTTATGTTTATGCCACCCCCCTATATTCAGTGAACATACCATTTCCCCTAAAGAAACAAATGAAAAACAGGTGGAAACGTGCTGTACAGAGCAGACACACAAGAACTAGCTTTTATATACCTGACAGATTTTATAATTTATAAAACGTGACAGAGTTAAAAAAATGTCTTTTTCTGAAAGATGTGTGCTTTTCTTTAAAAGAAGACAAACGATACAATTATAACAACCAATCGCCACTTGCTGTTCCAAGTACAAAGCCCACCATCAACACATACCTACTGCTCTTAAAATAACCCAGCCATTTCTCATCTACTGTATATCATGCTATCTGAGTTTATTGGATTAAATGAAGTGCTATGACGGTAAAAGCTCATGAGATAAACTGACAGTAATAGGGATATTCATAACTATGTAAATATTTAAGCAATAAGGTAAACTGTTTTTGCCAACCCTTGCGGTTAAATAATTATGATAAGATAGTATATCACATTTCTGTCAGAATCAGGACACAGCCTAATGTCTGCTGGATACGAATAAGACCCCAGACTAATGATTCCTCCTTCCAATGCAAATAACTGCCATCACTATCTACACCTTGGCACCCTATAGATATCCCAGTTCACATATGCAGCAAGTAGCTTTACCAGTAACACATATTCACACACACAAGGAGAAATTTACCAACCTGACATATTCCCGTATCTCACTTTCCTGCCATTACTGGGTAGGTACTGTCTTATGCTGGATACTAGCCAGACCGCACAACCAGCAGCAATCCATCCTATTAATTCCTCCTTCCAATAGAACTGTCATCATTAACTGCTAGGCAGTTCATCCCAGAAGTTCGGCACGATTTAGTTAAACTAAAAATTAGCCTTCTTGGTTATGTATCTGCTGCATACTAGCCAGACCTCACAACCTGCAGTCCTTCCAACTGATTTCCCCTTCCAACCGAATTAACTGTCACCAATATCACAAACAAAAACCTGGTGCTCTGAAACCTTGCAAAGTATTTTTATTGTTAGCCAATATAAGTATCACTTCTCCAATACTTTTTCTATATGTTTGTTTTTTATTTGTTATTTTTACTATGTGCTAAAAAGCATCTCACCTCCCTGCCAGTATTGGGGTCCAATCTGCCATCTGCTGGAACTGCAAAAACTCAGAAGCAAAAGTCTATCCTTCTTACTCCTCATTCCAACTGAAATAACTGTCATATTGATCAGCCAATAGAAATATGTGGGCGTGGCTTCAAGAGGGCTATGCCCATTGGTCAGTGTACTGCACGTGGGCAGAGACAGTTGCTACCTTGTAAAAACTGGCACCCCACATTACTTTCTCCTCATGCCAACTGAAATAACTGTCATATTGATCAGCCAATAGAAATCGGGGGGCGTGGCTTCAAGAGGGCTATGCGCATTGTTCAGTGTACTGCACGTGGGCAGAGACAGTTACTACCTTGTAAAAACCGGCACTCGCATTACTTACACCTCATGCCAACTGAAATAATTGTAAACACTAGCGCCCCGCATTAATCCTTGGTCCCCATGTGCAGCAATACAAGTGAAGCACATTCACACATGGGGAGAAATGACTTGCCTGACATATTCGGCCCATCTCCGACACACACACCTCTACAGCTGTTATAAACACCCCAACAACCCGGCAATTTCTAACCCATAACCTGCAGCCCGACTGTGGATTATGGGATCAGATTTAGTATCAGATTTAGTCGCCTCAACTAAATGCAATGAACAGAGCAGTGCAACAGTAATATGCAAAGAGATCAGCTGCCTGTCCGTATCAGTGGCTGCAACACATTATTACTCACCTCTGCAGAGAAGCCATCAGGGCGTTTGGTGCTACAGTTAGAAGGGACCCTGCTATGAAGCTTCACTTTCGAAGGTTCTGTATGTGGGAGGAGCACAAATGGACAGCTGTACTGTACCCCAAAACTGCCTCCTCTTTTCAGCAAACCCGGCTCAGCAACATTCTCACACACCTGCTTCATTCGTTGCTTGCTCCGCGAGCCAATAGGAAACAGGGGGCGTGGCTTCACATGCGGCAGGACCGTCCCCATAGGCAGGTACTGAAGCCGCTGTCCATGGTCCCTAAGTTACTCCTTCACTAGCAGCACTTTTCAACTACAACTTCCAGCTCTAATTAATTTGCTCTTTTACCCCCCCCCCCATGGGAATAGTGTCTGAGGTCTGCAAAACTATAGAGCGATCCGATCCATAGGGGAGCGCTATAAAGTGAATGGGAACTCCAGCCCACCCCAATGTCTCCTTGCTCAACTGTATAAAGCAGTACAGAGTCCTGCATGATATCTCCCTCTGTCAAAACTCCAGCGCTCTCATTCAGTTATCCAAACAGACTCACTTGCTCCATCCCTTCTTTTCACTCTCCGCCCTGAGCCCTCCCCTAACCCAGCCCTCCTCTATCTGCCCTCTCCACATGCTCCATACGCCTCCTCTATTCCCCCTTCTAACTCACTTGTCAGTCTTGGGGTCAAGTGTATTTATCCTACCTCCAGTATCCGCTATCAATGCTCCTTAGTGGCTCCTGTCATTTGAGCTGCAAGATAACGCTCCTCCTCTATTCTGTTTCCGGCAAAAAGGGCCAGCCCACCATGCGGCAGCCAATCAGAACTCGTAGAGAGCAATCACTTGTGATTGGCTCTTCTTAATAGCAATCATATAATTCTCGTTTCTGATTGGATTACATACATGTGCCCACCTTCTGTTGGGAAACCATTGGCTGAGACATGCTGGGGTGGGAAATCTGAGTGAAAAATCCCAGAAAGAGGCAGAATGGTGGAGAACAGATATGATACTGCAATAAAGGTGCAGTGATTTTGAGTTTTGCAAGTAGCATGAGGGCTGACACCTGACTAAGAAGGGGAGATGGAGGACTCATGAAGGGGGAGGGATGGAAGAGGATGGATAGAAAAGGGCTAACAACACGGCAGTGAGTGGAGATAAGGAAATCTGAGAATCTGTGTGTCTCACTGAAGGAAATAAAATAAGAAAAGCTTTTATAAATGTGTGTAAATTAGTTTGCTGTGTGTGAAAATAGGGTGTGTGTTAACTGGAGGGCTGCTGGCAGCTGGAGGGAGATCTCTGTAGAATACTTGCAGAGTATATGCAGCTGGAAGTCGTGGGGGTTTAGGGAGCAATTTGGGGGGTAATTCCTACCCCCGCCAGCACTGATACCCCCACTGCCCAATTATCCTCTCCACACACCTCAAGTTTCCCAACACTCTCTCTTCAGCCTGAACTTGTACTATAATCCCCTCTGCACACCTCAAGTTTCCCCAACACCCCCCTTCCCCAGACTTGTACAACATTTCCCTCCCTAGCACTCCCCAAACTTGTACAGTTATCCCCGATGTGCAACTAAGTTTCCCCAGCAGCCCTGCTCTGTCTCTGTACCTTCTGCACCGCTCAAGGTTCTTCCCCCTCTCAACTTGACTCTTCCCTGCAGCCCAAACTTGTAACATTGTCTCTCTCTGCAGTTTCCCCAGCACATTGCTTGCACCCCCTAAACATGTTACATTAGGGCTATTTACATACACATTAAAGGGGTGGGTCACCTTTATAGTATGTTATAGAATTATCATTTTTAAGCAACTTTTCCATTGGTCATTTTGCTTCATTATTTTTTTTATATTTTTCTTTTAAATTATTTGCCCATTTTATCTCTTTCCAGCTTTCAAATAGTGGTCACAGCTACCATCTAAAAACAAATGCTCTGTAAACCTACAAATGTATTGTTAATGCTACTTTTTATTACTCATCTTTCTATTCAGATCCTCTGCTATTCATATTCCAGTCTATTATTCAAATCAGTGCATGGTTGTGTCAAGTATAGTTCTGTGTAATGAAAGTACTCTTTCTATTGCCTTCCTGTTTAAATCTTATAGACTAGCACAAGAACCTCATGGTGCTTAATGGACAGAGGATTTTTTTTAACAACCCCAGATAAGGCATCCCTAAGAACACATTTTTGTAGCTTGTCTGCAGGGTGAGAAGTGTTTTATTTTCTGTATAGGTCATACATTGGCGTGCCAAATGTTTAGGCTAGCAAACTGTCTGCAGCCACACTTAGAGTTCCTCTGTTCCCTCCCCTCTACAACTTGAGAGAAAGCTTTTCTCTGCAGTCATAGGGGGGGGGGAACACCCCCCCTCAAAAACCTTGTTCAGTTACCTAGTTTCTCAGCCATAGTTCTGGAATAGATGAAGGTATTTTAGTTTGATTCTTCGTTTTGAGTTCTTCTTCATCTGCGATTTGCCAGCTAAGCAAGATGGGTAAAAGGTGGGAGGGGCCACAATTCTGACCATTGCCGTGTCCTGCCTCCTGGTGGGAGTAGCCATTAACCTCACTGTTCCTGTGTTTCCTTTACAACTGGAGAAAAAAAGATTTAACTGTGAGTCCGAATCAAACCTGCCGAGGTCATGTAAAAGTCAATGGCGGATTTTAGTAAATTACCCATAAATGTGTGTCCATATGTGAAGAAATTCTATTTTCTGATTTTGTATTTGCTTTTCAATTTAAGTGAGTACATCAGATAAGTACTGGAAATTGTGCGGCTGTTACCATTTTCACTTGACGTTTTGGCATTTTTTTCAGGTGTAAAACACACCTGAATAAGTAATGTGAACTACTCTCATTGCGATAGCAGTAGTATTTTTTTTAAAAAAAATCTATGGTATAATATTTCATTTGCATGTATTTTCTCACAGAGCACCATTTTGGTCCTTCTTCTATGACACTGAGTGAACGTTTCGCTAAATACCTTAAAAGAGCAAAAGATCAGGAATCTTCGAAGAGCAAAAAGAGTCCAGAAATTCACAGGTATAGAGAAACCGTACCACTAACATATGGTATTCATTCATATTGTGTTGTATTCAGCTCGAAAACTTTCTTCTGAAAGAAGATGGTTATCATAAACAACCAGCTTGTGTGTTTAGTATGTTTATACACATAAACACAGCATTTAAAACTGGTTAAATTGATCCAGTGAAGCACACTGCACCCCACTGGTCAGCCAGTGTTCCAAACTTTTGGTACGTCGCATGTGGGCAGCAAGAGTATTGACCATCCTATTGAGGACCCATATACCAGGTTATGTCTCCCTGACTGCTCCAAAACACCTTTGAATTATTTCTATTGCATCACATGGTATAGTATAATATATTATTGACCCACTACATGGGAGGAGCTTAGACATATGCTGCTGCTTTCTTGATACATTGAAACGGACACTGCGGGGTTTGGGAAATAAAGTACTGTATATAATTGTTTGTGAAAGAAAATTAAAATGAATTTTTCTGTATGATACTTTTTAGCAACACTATGGAGAGTAGGCAATTTGCTGAAGTTTGGACTTGAATTCAAAATAAGCCCTGGCCTTTCAAGTACACAGAGGCCCAAACAGACCACTAAATAATGAAGTTCTATGGCATCTTATAGTAGTCCCTCTGGCATTTGTAAGAATGCACATATTGCCAGTCCTGACCTCTATTTATCATGGTGGTACGCCAACACATAAGTAGCTTTGCATTGGGCGTAATTTCCTTCCTTCACAATTCCTTGAATTATAGCAGTTTAAAGGAACAGTTCAGTATTGTTTTCAACATTCAGTGATAGTGGTTAATTGAGCTAGCAGCATATCACCTGATCAAGCATGTCGTTGATAAAAGATTAAAATTTTTTCAGGTCATGTGTAGTATGGGATATCTGATCAGATGCCCGAAATCGGGATTGTGCAACCTTTATAGCCCATTGGCATTTTTGAGCTGCTGCGCCTTTTGCTAGAATGTATGTCACTGACACTTTAATACCAAAACTGTAATAGATAGATAGATAGATATAAAAAAAATATAATATATACACACGCAATGCAGAAAATCACTATAGCATGTAGTGTTAACACTTTTTGTATCTTTCAATGCAATGTTTTTTCTTGATATTTGTAGGAGAATCGATATTTCTCCGAGTGCTTTTAGAAAACATGGATTTTTGCATGAAGAAGCTAAGCACTCTAAGGAAACAGGTCTCAAGGTAAGCATATTATGCCTCCAAACACCAGTAATGTAAAATAAGAATAAAGTGGGTGTTATCTTTAAGACGTGCTTCTCTTGCTCTCTACTTAAGTTTGTGTTTTTCTTTTAAGGATGTGCAATATTTCTAAAAAAAAAAAAATGATCTGCAAAGTGTTAAATTTTTAATAAAACAAACTATATATCAACAACCTTTATGAAGTGGTTTAGGATATGGTAAAAATGAAATCACTCCAAAGTCTATTGTGGTTGAACTTGAAACACAAAGAGGATATTTGGAACCAAATCTCCATTGATGAGCAAGTCATCCTTATGTATGTTTGGGTTCTGCTTGTAAGTATCCCACTCTATTGTATACCAGACTCATTGTGTTTTTGACTACCAGATGCATGTATTCTTAAAAAAGAGAGATTGAATTTGCACCTTCTCTTTAACCAACTGAATCAAAAATGAATCTCATTGAAGTGTGTTGTAAAACTACCTGCTTTTGTTCCTCTGTAGAATATGGGACCTGTAAACTGTTTCTTTCCAATCCATGTGACCATGACTTGGTGGTAGTGGCAATACAGTATGCAGGTCATTGAAGGAAGTTCTAAGGCACACAAGGTTTATTATCTGTCCATAGCAATGCAAGTATCTGGGTATTAATCACAGATCTTGGGCTGCTTTTGGACCTTTCAATTGCCTGCAAACGGGAAGTTACTGGGATTAAAACACTTATGTAATAAAAGGCATTTGGTATGCTGATTGCTGTGGGTTACCGAGCCTGAGCAAACTTAGTGCCTGTTACATTACATAACTTTTAGTCTGACTGAGGCCTAAAGCTGCAATTGATTTTGGCCTGGCTTATTTAGTAGTAAATATTAGTACTGCCTAATCATATGTATGTATATACTGCCATTTTTGTTTATATCATTCTGCTCATGTCTATTGTGGGGGGGAATGGGTAAGGACTACTTTTGAATTATTTAACACAATGCATACAGGGGAGTTTCAAATTAGTTTGGTACTGATTTAAAACTCAAGACCTTGGAGGGAACTTTTGATTTAGTTAACAGATTATTGGATTATTTCAATGAACAGAAAAAATGGTTACTTAATGGATATCTCTTGAAGAGTGCAGAGTCATGAAACCCTGCTTGCAATCTACAGTAGAGATTAAAGAAACAGTAACGAAAAATTAATGTCTTAAAGTAATAAAAATACAAGGCACTGTTGCCCTGCACTGGTAAAACTGATGTTTGCTTCAGGAACACTACTATTGTTTGCGCTAGTCCACATGAGGAGATTTTGTCGCCTGGCGACTAATCGACTCGTCTTTTGAGCGACTATCTCCCCAAACTGCCTCAGCGTTTTTCCCCATAGGCTACAATGAAAAGTCGCCTGCGCTAATGCACACGTGGCGATGCGTTTCCTATAGTCACCCGAAGTTGCCTCACACTTTCCTGGTCATGACATTTTTTATATAATAAAGCATGATCCATTACATACCTCTTAACA
The DNA here is from genome assembly GCF_017654675.1 of Xenopus laevis. Taxonomy (NCBI): domain Eukaryota; kingdom Metazoa; phylum Chordata; class Amphibia; order Anura; family Pipidae; genus Xenopus; species Xenopus laevis. Next base: position 47,752,021 of record NC_054382.1, read on the forward strand.
ATTGAGTTTTACGTATGGTTTTTATCTTATACCACTATATTGTGATGTACTGCATGATCTCTTATGAGGAGAGGGATACCTGAAAATGCAAGTTGTGACTGTATGCAGCAGATGTTATGCAACCATTAAAGGAAGGGACTTCAGATTTAAAATGGCATTTTGGGATAATCTGTATTATATAATGGGTACAATGTAATGCAGTCTGTACTGGAGTATGTAAGATAGTCTTTTTTGTGCTTAAAAGTATTCGTTTTCCATATGTCTCCTGCCTGTGTAATTTGTCAAAATATGATGAATGTTTAATATAAATTAAATATTATATTAACTTATATTAAATATTATGTAAAAGGGGAACTCCACAAAAACATAACTTAAGCTTTTTGAAAAGTAAACATAATTTCAAGCAACTTTGCAATATACATCAATTAAAAATATGAAGACTTTTCATGATTTTTAATGGTTTTTGACAGTTCCCTAAGCCTAGCCCCCTGCTCTTCTGCTGATCTTTCTGACTACTTTGCTTAGCTGGCTGACTACTTTTATTTTGTATCAGCAATCTGCGTCCTCCAAACCCCACAATTCCCTGCACATGTGATTTCAATATGGAAAGGAGCATCATAGTGCAATGCATTGTGGGTTATGTAATTCTTGCATGCTGTCTGTAAACTGCGGAGAAGTTGTTACAATTTGTAACATCAGTTTTTAGTCTCCCCTTCCCTGCCAGGATTCCAAATGACGCAGAAAGAGAAGAACTGTTATACAGCTGGATTTTTAGCATTGAAAAATGGCATTTATTCATACTTTTTGAATTAACATGTAACTGTGATGGGTATATTAGGTGTTTCTGTGTTATGTGGGTCTCTATCAGATTTTGGTTTGGAAGCCGGAGTTCCCCTTTAAGGTTCACCCAAATTAAGATACCCATAATGGTAGCAGTGCCTTAATATTTGCAATAAGATGTAAAAAAATTGCATTGGGAGTGACTACTTAAATATACTGTCTCTATTCCCCACCCCCCTGTTGCCATAACATACATCACCGCAATGTGAAATACAAAAATTGTTGCTTGCTGAACATGGACTTTTTTTATGTAGACATAACTTGTAAAATTCCAACTGTTTTCCCCTTCTCTTCTGTCAGGGAGACGGCAAATACAGAGATGAGCCATCAGATCTACGGCAAGATATTGAACGTCGCAAAAAACACAAGGACAAAGACTCAAAGCGTGATCACTCCAGAGACTCAGGAGATTCTAGAGATTCAAGCCGCTCCAGAGATAGGTCCTCTGAGAAAACTGAAAAGTCCAGGAAATCATCTAAAAAGCATAAGTATGTGAAGTTTGAAGTTGCCCAAAGTACTGTACCTAGACCAATATTACCTTCTGTATATTAAATGCATTAATTTAGTAAATGTCCGTTTTTTTCATCTGAAGATGTATATATGCTTTGCTTCCCTCCTGTTGACTTTGCTTTCCAGACACAAGCTACTGCCATCTAATGGGCTAATTTATATAACAAATTGCAGAACCTGCATGGCAGGATCACCTTTGAAGTACTGTAAATATGTAGTGTATGAGATAAATATTCAATACTGCAGGTTCAACCAATACATGCTTGGGCAAGTTATTCTGCATTTTGCCGGTTGCATTTATTTTGATGCCTTGGCTATAGTTTTCTGTGAATCTTTTTGCTTAACCCTAAATGTTTTTTTTTTTTATACAAAAGTTTCCATCTGTCAAGAGTGAAAAGTATCTCGAAATCTGTTGCTTCCAAAAAAAATTAAATTTTTTTTTTATCAAACAGGAAGCACAGGAAAGTGCGTGAGCGTTCTCGCTCTTCCTCCTCCTCCTCCCACTCCTCCCATTCTTTGCGAGCACCTGGAATGAAGAGTACCCTGCAGAGAGTGAGGAAAAAGAAGACGGTGCTGGAGGCTTTGACAAATCACGCATGGCTAACAAAGACTTTCAAGGAAACAGTGAAAGGGGACGAGCCCGGGGAACCTTAGTAAGTAACTTTTCGGTGGATTACATCTTTTTTTTTATAATTGTGTAAACTTTTATGAGGGGCTTGTATGCTTTGTAGCCTACCAGAATGACAGCATGACTACTTAAACGTAATACTTTATAATAATATTTCTCTGTCGTCTTAGGGGGACAAAGGGAACCATGGGGTTAAGCTACAAATACTTTATAATAATATTTAGTAATTGCAGATGAGAGGCTTCAGTCCATACTTCCTATCTATATACAAAACTGTCAAGTCTCTTGGCTGGTAGTACCTTGGGACATTTCCTCTGCTGGTGAATTTCAGGCAGGGGGAGAATTGCCTCAAAAACTTTGTTGCCTCCTATTGATTTGAATTGGTGAAAATACATGCCTGCACCAGTGTTTCATTCAGCCAGATATACTCTTAAGGGCTTTGGTCTGAAATGCAATGGTAGGGACAGTTGTTTTTTTTTAATCAGTACTGGGTGTGCATTAACATATATTTTTAATGTAGTGAGTAAGTAATGCAACATATCACTGATGTGCAGGGCAGGATAATTATAATTTTACCAGGGTAAATATTTTTAAAGGGCCACATTATAGGCCCAGATTTTTATATCCTTAGATGATTACCGACCTGATAATTCCTTACATTTCTCCTGTTATATCTGTATAGTGAAGTTTTTATAACTGTTTACTTTAATTTAAAAAGAAAAAAAGCAGAAATCATCCGCCTTTGCAGTTTTGATATTCTACATTTAACTGAAGTAACTGAACTACAAAACTACATATGTATGTACAGCATGCGGTTTAGTATGACATTTTTCGGATGTTTCCAAGTTATCTTTTGCCTTATGTATATGTGCATGTTCAGTGCTTCAAAGGTTTCACTTAAATCGGGACACTGGCCGTAGAAACTGCACATTCATATGATGCACTGGGGGTATTACTGCTCCTTTATTCTTAAACATTGTTCCTGACCCTGTAGCAATTCCGAGCAAGGGGAACAAGGCCATGGGGGCAGAGGTGCTTTTCCCGGGAACAACCAATAACAACAATAATGACTTCCAGAAACGCAACAGAGAATGAGGAATGGGATCCAGAGTACACACTAAAGCAAGAAATATTACCTGGTATGTGGGCCACCCAGTCTTAAAAATAAAATAAAAATAAATACATTTGTGGTGGCTGAAGATTTCACCTAGTTTAGTGTTTTGTATTTGATCAAAAGAAAAACATATTCCTTTGTGTGTCTTGCAGCTAATTATTTATATGGGCTGTGTACTGCGTATACTTCAACATGTGACAGCCTGAGCTTTAGGGAGTGCTTCCAGGAGACCTTAATCTTCACACCCCTTATAGTAGGGTATTAGAGTATTTTCACTTGTCCTTTTATTTTGTGTTGAGTGCTGAATATAGCTGTAACTTTTAACATTTTATGTTGTTTTTGTCTAGTATTGGAGATGTGCTGACATTGGGTGGATCTTTATAATAACGAAAAAAGCCGACCAGTTGAAGTGTTGCCATTTTGCTTTTCATAGCAGCATGTTTCATTTTCAGGTTCGGTGGTAAACAGAGGAATGCAAAATGTGGAGCCTTGAATTCTTCTACCAGGCGACCATACATTTCAGTGACTGTCAGTATCTACTCCTCCCCGACCTGATCCATTCTCATCTCTCTGCAGCACGACGACCGGGAAGGTGAGAACCAGGAGAAATGGATGACCGCGGGAAGGCCGTGCCAACTTCGCCCGGGAAGGGGCAGATTCTTGTTCCGTAACGCCGGCATCAGTCCAAAATGGGCCCATGAAAGTTCAGTGGGAGGAGGAGAGATAGAAGAAGATTGAGAGTGGAGCCGAAAAATAAGGATGAAAAGGCAATATCATTCTATTGCAGAGTAGCCAGATTTGCACTTTTTCAGAAAAAATGACAGGACACCACTTTTCTCCAAGTAATTGTGATATTAAATGTCCTTGTGCAGCAGCCATGTTTGTTTTACTTAGGCACACACTGCATTTGAAAAGGCTGTTTTAATATTTCCATCCTGCCTTCCCTGAATTTGTCTCTTTCCCTGTATAGTAAGTCTGATTTAATTCTACCACCTTTCATATTAAAGTTCCAGATTTTGTGTAACTTGCCTCTACACCTGCCTGCAAAATCATTTGATTTCATATTACTGTTGATTGTTAGAATTGAATGTGCAGATTTTCCCTCAATCTTAATTTGTGTAATTCATTTTTTAATCTGTACTTGTTTTAGCATAATGTAGTAATGCTGGTTTTACGTAGGTAGGGTTAATTGTATTTTAGAGAAATGAATTACTGAAAGCCTTGTATCTTTTCATTGGGGGAAAAACGTTGAAATAACTTATATTGGGTGGTAATATTGCTTTTTATTGTCTGTAGGGCGGTTTGGTTTTAACAACAATCTTTAATGTGATTGGCCCTCCTCCTGTGGATTTTTGTGTTTCAAATGGTCAGTTTGTCATCTACCAAGTTTTGGTTTTTATATTATATGGCAAAACCGTTTGTAACAGTTTACACCAAACGTATAATTTAAAGTAATCTCACAGTAACTCCTTTCGGTAAATAAAATGCATCCACTTTTGCGGCACAAAGACATGTTTTGCACTAATTTAGTCCATCAGTTTTTCTTGACCTTTCTGTACAGATTGGTGTCTTCTTTCTAAGGACAGAGGGGGGGGTGGGAATTTGTCAATCCCACAAACTATTATGCGGGATCTGAGATCGTTAATCCTTTTTATAATATTGCAGATGACATCAGCTGTTTTTCCAAACCCATAGTAAACATACCAGATGAAAGAGTCTAGAAATAGAATATAGAGCGGCAGTCTAAAACTGAACTAACTTTTACTTCGTACCCAAGGGTGAATCCATCCCTGGCCTGGCAGCCTTGGTTCCACGATCCATTGTTTTTAGTAAAGCCCTTATGTACCTATCCTGAGTCAGCCACTGACAGAATTGAGTGAGGTCAACAGTGCAGTTTGGAGGTAGGTCCTGGGGAACTTCTCTGACCTCCTCTGCTGTTTCTAATGTTTAGCAGAACACATAATGCCCAATCTAGCTCTGAATTGGGCAGCCCTTGAGCCTAAAATAGCTTTCTTGAAAATCAGGACGTTGTTGCCCCCAGTATATTGCTTTTTGCACCAAGACAATTAAATGAGATCACATTATGGTCACTATACCCTGGGTTTCAGTTACTTGCAACATTTGTAAAATTCCTGGGTCATTCAAGAGTCATAGATCAGTATAGCATTTTTTGTTCTGGTTCACTTCCTCAACAATTTGTGCCAATAACTTGTCATGCAATAAGTTTTTAAACTTGTTCCCTTAACTGATTGGTGCCAGTAATGTTGCTCCGTCAATTGCTGGGTTATTAAATCAGCCATTATCATTACTTTTCCAAACTAGCAGCCAGAACAGATTTTGGTGAGTCATTTCTTCTCTGAGTAAAGGGCATGTGTGTAAAATATATATATATAAATATATATATATATATATCTATATATATATATATATATAATATATACTGTGTACTGGTGCACACGGCAAGAATAGTCAATGCCTGTGTGCTTGGTTTACAACAATCACATACGTCCGCTCAAAAAAACGCGCTTCCAAACCAGGTCCTTAGTAAATGAAAAATCAGAATATTCAAAATTTTATGTCAACGTTAGGCTCCAATAGATTGAGCCGTCTTCCAGGAAACATATATATATATATATATATATATAGTATATAAACACACACGCACAGTTTTATTGCATAAACAACAGATCATTTTTTTTCCCTTTATTTCAACTTTTTTTTGGCAATTCTCAAAGCTTGTTCTTTTGACTCTCTCCAATACACAGATTCAAACAAAATGGAGTTACTCAAGCTGTTGTGGGAATAAAGACTGGGTGCAACTTCTTTACTATGGGACCTGTTATCCAGAACCTGGGACTTTCCGGATAACAGATCTTCATACTTTGGATTCCTTCCATACCATATAAATCCTTAAAAACCCCTAGAAAATTTCTGGTAAAATTAAAATAAGCCAATAGGCTTTGTTTTTGCTTAGTTTTGGATTTCAAGTGTAAATGGGACTGTTCTATTATTTACAGGAGAATATAAATCCTTTTTACGAAAATTGGAGAACAATGAGTCTATGGGGGATGGCCTTTCATAATTCGGAGCTTCCTGCGATAAATGGTTTTCCGGATAATGATACGATCCTGTAACCAAAATAATGTTAGGCTTAATCAGAAATTCGCATTATAATCGTAATAGGGTCAAAGCATGTTTTTTCATGGTTTTTTTTTAATGTTTGGGGCAACAACTACTGAGTCAACAGTGGTCCTTACAGTATGAATAGTAAATGGAGTTACACTCAACAGAAATGTGGTGCTGTCTCCTGATCTTGCTTTGAGTGGTAAACTCTTGCTACTAGCCTGGCTTTAAATCCTACTGGCCTTAAAGGATGTAAACAAATGTGTTTTTTTTTGGTGTATAAGTTACAACTCCCTCACCTTCTTTTAAATAATCATCTTCACATAAGCCTTTTCTTTTGTTTAACTGCTTTTAGACTTGTTGATGCACATGCACCTGCCAATTCGGACATGGAGTACTGGCTAATTGGAATCCAACATGGCGGCCTCTTCAGACAGTTACCCCAACCAAGTGAAATATTGAGGTATGACCGAATTGGACCTCACTAGGGGTTTCCAAATTATATTACCCCCCTTCCCCCAAATATTTTTACACCAAAGGCCTAAAGACAGTGTCTGAGATACACTGTTTGTCGTAAATTCCGTGTGCACACGAATTGAAAGCTAATAACACTCGGGTTGACCTAGAAGATTTTTTTTTTTAATTCCCATCTGGTATTAAAGGGTGTGTTCACTTCAAAAAACCTTTTTCCAGTTTTATTGGTTTCAGATTTTTCACCAGAATAGATTCTGTTGGATTAAAGTTTTTGGATGTCCACTCCATAACATCAATCGTATTGGTCTGGAACTAATGATGTTTGTTTGTGGTTCCGTCTTATTTTCTATACATTTGAATATTAGTTTTGCCATTTTCTTCACATCTTTCAGGTTTTGGTTGCAAATTTTTTAAGCCATTTTAGATCATCCCTTAGCTGAGCAGCCTATATTTTCTGCACTTTTTTTTTAATGCTTTCCACTCTCCAATCAACCTTTTTTTTTTATCAAAGTACGTGGACTTTGACAAATGTCCTGGAAATGAGCATTTACAATTGCTTGTTCCTTTCCTCATATGGCCGGCCGCATTTCTACAGGTGGGGGTCTGGGGCTTTTTTTTTTTTTTTTTGGGTAAATTTTAGTATTAAAAGTAGACCGTTACGATTAGATAAGCCCAAAAGGCCTGGTTTTTGCCTCCAATAAGGATTAACTATGTTTAGTTGGGATTAAGTATAAAGTGCTGTTTTTTATTTCAAGAATATATGTAATGATTTTTATTATTTAGTAAAAGGAGTCCCCTAATTCAGAGTTCTGGATTATGGATTTCTGTATAACGGATCCTCATACTTGTACTTTGTATAGGCGCAGGCTAGGTTTAATGTTAAATAACTTTCAAGCACTTGGTCTATGGAACGTAAAATTACCAATTAAAGTCAATAATCTAGTAGTATATAATATATTGTTAGACCAAGGAACAAGTAATAATATGAACTATTATGAAGAAGATGTTTTGTTGTTTGCGTTATATTTTCTCGGCAGGACATTATTTATGTTGAAATGCTATTTTCCACATCACACACAATAAAACTTTGATTCTATAATTCAACAGAGGTTAATTTCATCATTGTTGACATTCCTTATAACTAAATATGACAACAGGTTCTAAATTATGTTTGCAGAACATCTCTGGGAAAAATACAATTGGTGCGTGTTTAACAATCAAGCTGCGTAAATGTTTAGCTATTTAATTTCTCATGCTGGTTGGAGCAAAACTTGAATGTGACTGGGTTGAATGTTATGGTCCCACTTGACTGCTACTGGGAACTAACAATCTTTATTTAAGGAAGGGAATCTGGAAATAAAGGCCTCTGTCCACTGTATTGTCTGTGCACTACACACCTCTATCCTCTTCCATGGAAATAGATTAAATAAAATTGGCAGCTTGCTCCCACCACTGTTTTTTTTATTCATACTATATTTATAAACGCAAATTACCTGATAATGACATCACTTGTGGCTATGCCTTATGCTCCCTTTACCTCTGCCCCCATGGAGACATCTCTACCAATTAGTAGTTCCTCTTCCCATACCCCATAGGGGGATTTCTGTTCTAATGGGGAAAAAACACTGCAACGTAACTTCAAGTAAGCTTATGTAGGTTTGACAATAAATGAAGGGTAAATTAGTATGCTAATAAAATTGCTGAAGTGGCATTCAATAAATTTAACCTCAATAAAACATACTAGTTGTATTATATATTCTATAATATTTGAATAAAAGTTAATCTGCGATATAATTGATTATTTCCTAATAAAAATAACTTGCCTAATGTTACATTCAAGCTTCCCAAGCCTTTTTAAAAGGCTTTTCATTTGAATACTTAGCTTGTTAAGGTAGGAGACAGTCCAGCTCCCTTAATAAAGTGCCATGTTGAGCAAGTAGTGCAGGCAACTCTGCAAAAATGTCTTTAAATACCACAATATAAAGTGACATAGTACAGCAGATTATGAAAAAAAATCTCACAGGCGAGTTGGCCATCCGTTTACACCTGTTTAATGTTTCAAATCTAGAAAATGATAAAGGATCCTTAACCCATGGAACCTATAGGAAGTAAAAGTTATGTGTTAAGATTACTCTAGGAAGCTAATAAGTTCTTCCCAGGGAGCCCTGCCGAACCAAAACAGACATCATGTAGCGTTTGTACAAACGGATTGTACTTGTTTAACAAATGGTAAATAATACCCGTTTTCCTACAATTTGGCAGATGAAGGAGTCATTTGAACCCAAGGCGGTCCAGCTGTCTGCCCAAATAAACTTGTCTTCAAAACCATAAAGTAATTATGTTGAGAGTTGCAAGGTCAAAAGAGAAACAGATGAATTTGGAGGGTCCCTTATGTCCCACACTGGTAAAAGGATTGTTTTTTATCGCAGCAATGTCTGTCTCAGTGGAAAATGATAAGTGTAATAGACTGGCAACGTCATGATACCAGGAGGCACCTATGGGGGAATGGACAATTCATGAAGTTAAGTGGTCCAACTTCTATGGACGAGGGCCCGGAAGATTTCTAATCTTACCATGGTGAGGGGCCGATAAGGAAGCCAGGTTGTTAGCCATGCCCTTGTTTAGCACCAAGCACCCACTTTTAAACCAACCCTGTTACGCAGACATGGTCCAAGATTATAGCCACACCAAAAACAAATGGTTGGGTGCCTGAGGGAATCAGGGAGACTGACTAGGGGTAGGCAGAGTAGGTGCTGTTATCCTCCTTCACTTCTCCCTCTTGCCGCAAGATAATACTCCTTCTGTGGCGGTGCAGCGCAACGTGCATACACTCGTCATGACGTCCAGCTTATGTGTGAAATGCACAGGAGAGCAGAAGAACTGGGCGGCCGGTTTGTTGTGGCTCTCCTGCTTCAGCATTTTCCAGTTGCCACCTGAACTGAAGACATTTATTAATATTAATGTAAAGTGGTGAAGCTTGTGCTAGCACAAGCCAGGTCTAGATTTTTGGCCCATATATTGCTGTTTTGCCTGCTTGGGCGCTGGCACAGGTACATTAATATTGGGGGAATAATGATGTGAATCAGATTATTTTTTGGCCTTGCTGCGTGGCCAGGTAAAAAATTGGGGGCAATAATATTGGCTGCTGGAGGGCCTGTAATTGAGGAATGCTGCCTTGAGCTTTGTGCTTGCCACAGGTCAGGGGGCAGTAATATAAATGAAGGTTGTACACTTTACTTGCTCTCTTTATTTAAAAACCATCATGGTAAGGAGGAAATGGTAATGCCGGACAGGGGGCACTGATTGGAAGCTCTTGCGTAGGCAGCCAACTCCTTGTGCCCTTTGTTCGGCAAGGAATGCCCTTCATATGAAAAAAAGCTAAAATTCATATAAAGACATAACCCATAAATCCATATGCCTCCTCCCTCCCCTGTGTATAATACAGTTACCAGCATCTGATAAACACTTAGGGCACTAACAAATTTTCAATGCTAACAAACCCAGAAAAATACAAAGTATTGGACACACCAAGGGAGTATATAGAAGGGTAGAACAGAGTCAGGAAACAGGAATCAGGAACAGTCAATTGTAACACATACAAGTGGACACAAGTGCTGTGCCCCATTAGCCAATATTTTGTTAAAGGTGTTGGAACAGTGAACCATGTGGCAGTTTCAAGTCTGGGTCTTCAGGTAGAACAGTACAGCTTTTAAGGATGAGAACATAGAGGTGTCACAAGTGGTACATACAGGGGGATCACAGGTTGTGGAATCATACAGGGGATTGAGTTTTTTGAATTTGAGGTTTTAAGACAATCCAGGGCCAATTAATCTCTGTGTGATACTTTTATCTTTAAATATGGTAAGAGACACAGCAGGCCAGACTTGATGTGAGGGGCACAAGGGGGGGTCGCGGGCGCCAGTTGGAACAGCCCGAATGTCGTAGGAATTAATCCAAAGAATAAAAAAAAAAAGTCCATAGATTTAATCACTGAAGTTTTGTAAGAAAAGTAGTCCAAGATATAGGGCACAGCTGAAACAATGAGTGTCTACGTAGATAATAAGGTTCTGCGAGTTGGGGTGGGACTCCCTGAGGGGAATGGGGCTGGAAACATGCACAGATAGAAATGGGTGACTTGGTCCCAAACTGGGAATTTGAATTGGCCTTCTGGCATTCCAGACAAAACAATATTGGGGCCCCGGTGTCCATAAATAGTGACCTGTCTATTTCATCTTAACAAGCACCCCTCACATTGCCAGTCCAGGCATATGGTAGCCCTAATCTAAAACAAGGAGCTCTGGGAAGAATAAAAATGATGCCAGCTTGTTTCCCATTTCAGTATTCACACTTTATGGTCATTTTTTTTCTGTCAGAAGCTGCAGACTGGGTAGAGGGAAGAAGTTTAAGATAGTCTGTCCACTGGGGGATGGTCTAACAATAATTAAAACACTCAGTAAGAGTATGTTGGGAAGCCTTATTATTTCCGCACTTTTTTTCAAATTACGTCTTAAACGGAAGCTACTCGTTCAGCCTCCAAACACTGGAATTGGGTTTGTTTATTATAAATGATTCAACCACAATGTACTTTAATCTCATTTTAAAATCAAATTGGAGTTCAAGGTTGTGTGGGAGGTGAAAAAAAATCCAAAATAACATTTCAGTGTCATTTGTTTATTTAGTCCAAAAAAGAGGAAATGGCCTGAGGTTTTATTAACTTTTCCAAGTATTGGCAGTCGTTTACTGTGTATTCAGTCATTCATTTTGGGGAATTGGAATGTCACTGTTGATTTCCTAGGAGGCCAAAAATAAAAGCGGCCCTTGTCCAACGTGAAAGGGGTGGGGGGCTTAGGTGCAGAGGCAGGTGAGCAATGCTCATTGCCCTAACGCTTGTTTAACATCTTTGGGCCAAGATCCATATTTAGCTTGGATCTAAAGTTTCTGCAAAAAGTGCTAGTTTCCCAGCCTTTCAGAGAGTAAAGTCTGCCTGGGTCTATAGAGGGGGTTTTTAAAAGGGGCAGATTAGGTTTGAATGGTTGGTGGGGTGGAGAAAAGGCCTAAGATAAGTCCGTATTTAGGGAGAAAAACTCCACCTAAAATGAAAACTTATTGGCAGGAAATTTTATTGCTAATCATGGTGGGAAACTGGCCCAGTTGGCTAACTGCAGCAAGCCCCTGAAATTTTGGTTACATCCCTTACACTGGACAAACTGCCAACAGCAAAGGTTTGACTGCAAAGTGCCCTTTCCAGCCGTTTTGTACAAGGTTAAAACAGTGGCTGGAATTCTGTTCCTAATGCCAAGGTGTATCTTCTGTAACGTTTAAGGAGAGAAGTTTGGTTTTATCCCCACTGTCTTTATCAACTGTCCTAGTGCTCCAATTGATTTACACTCTTCTATTCTGGAAACATGTCCTATTTACCGCAACAATGAATATAAAACACAAAAGCCCTCGCGTCTGGCTTTGAAATCGACCTTAAACCTGTACATTAGCATTTACTATTCGAGATACAACACGAACCTTCCAGCTTGAGACTGTGCGTAAACATTTCTTTATCAGTCCTCAGCCCTTTTAGATTGCCAAGGAATTCCCTTTCCACTTGCAAAAATAAAAACTAATACATGCCCCCTCTTGCCAGCACGTATTAGGAACTGTTTCATGTGAAAGCCTTTTTCTTTCTTCCGACAAGCAGGAAGCAGTGGGTCATATATTACCAAGGCGGCGTGTTATTGCCATTTGGAATGTAAAATAGGGATCTCTCCTTTACTGCAACTGCCCACAAAGGGGAGCAACTTTTAACCATGGCGCACTTGGTGAGTACATTTTCTTCCATAGGCGTAATAATACAACATATTCAGCAGCAACAGAATAATTAACCAACGGGGTGGTGAAGGCTGATATACAGTTATAACTGGATGTTTTGAATTTTAATTTAAGAACTGCAAATACAACTTTTACCAAAAGACAGACCTACTTATCAGAATTCCTTTTGTAGTCTTGTGAAATGTCTCTGTTATAATGTCATAAGGACAATAACTGATTGTGGCGCATTGCTGTTGCATTTCATACAGAAGACAAAACATTTAAAGCAATTTACACTGCAGAGTGAAATAATTCTTGTAAATAATGCAAAGGGTAGTCTCAATTTTACTGAATCCGATGTTAGTAATTGTGTGGGGTTGTTATTTTTTGCAGGTTTGAATTTTCCGGCAAATGTTTGTGAAGGGAAACGGAACAAATTTGCCCATCAACTGTTGAATGAAATCTGCAGGGGCAACATGGCTACCTGTTAAAACAAAGTGATCTTCTTAATATGGACCCATCCCTTCAATCGTTACCTGAGCTCAGTTGTATAGCGGTTTATCTTTAAATATGTTTGTCATGCTGAAGTTTTCTGTTGAGTTAGATAGATAATGTTGGAAAATTTTCGATTTGCTTATTTATATTGCAAGTCACCAAAAGCAAGGTTAGATTGGTTCCGGAGATAATGAACAAATATAAACTGGTCGTCGCTATCTGTGGTCTTCTCCTACACCTACACTATGCAGAGGGGGATAGACAGGGGGTGCCTCAAGCTTTATTGGTAAAAGAAAATTAATAAAAACAATAACGAAAGAAGCCCATAGTGTGCATTGGGGAAGCGAAGGGGGCTTAAAAATGTTTAGTGGAGAGTAAAGTGGGCAACATGAAAAGGTGGAGGTGATAGAGAATGGATAGCAAATGGCAATGCTGTGTAAAGTCAGCTAAGTCCATTAATTAATCAAATTTGGTGTCTTGCAATCTAGTTCTCTAAGTGGACCTCATGCTGTCTTCCATGACTAAACACTGCAATGTAAACCTATGGTAAGTCAGAAATTCTGTTCATCAAAATCTTATGGACTTCAGTGTGAAATTAATGCTGTCCTTTATGTTTGGGGCTTCATTCTACTAAGCTCCTGTAGTTGCTTCCACTAACCAGTAGTTGGCTCAAAGCTGGGGTTTGGCTTAATATTTAGATCCCCATGGTCCTTGAAATGTTATACTTAGTGATTAGATATATTAATATAATATATGAACTTTTATAACCCTTTAGGGAACTAAATCCCTGAAGCATATTTTCCTTCCCACTTTTGAATTATAAATTAATGATGTGGGGGGGTTGTTGGTTTGCTGCAACGTAGCTGCCGGGTTAAATTCTGTTCTTTTTTTTTGATATCTACACTCTTCTCTTTTTTTGGCTACACCCCTAAATTAACCCATGTTCATTTTTTTGTTGAAAGTTATTAAAAGTTTATATTTTGTGGGGGTTTTTTCCAGTTTATTACAGTTTTGTTTTAATGAGGTGAATTGCTTTAAATGTGAGTCAATTTTCTCAAGGACCTCCTTATTTTCTAAATTTGTTACAATTACTTATTGCTTACCTCAAAAATTGTTTTACAAAAGTATCTTAGCTGGCACCTGGTAGGTGTCTGGTGCTCTCTGCCAAAGCCAATTGTTAGAAACTTGTATCTTTTCTGGCTGTTCAGTGCGAGGTTGAGCTTTTAAAGCTTGGACCTGTCCAGCTGAAAATGGACAGTTGGGAGGTATGCCCTAAGCAGGGGTCCCCCAAAAACCCCTTTTTTACCCGTGGGAGCCACTTCAAATGTAAAAAGATTAAGGGGGGAGCAACAACAAGAAAGTTAAAAGTCCCTTGGGTCCAATATTAAGGGCTGTGATTGGCTACTTGTAGCCCCTATGGAACTGCAGCCTACAAAGCTCTAATTGGCCAACTATACTTAGTTATTATGCAATAAACTTGCTTCCAAGGCTTTGGAATCAAAAATTAGCACCTGCTTGCAGGACAACGAAGCAACATCCAAGGGGTGGAGAGCAACAATGTTTCACCGGCTACGTGGGGAATCACTGCTTCTAAAGGTTCAGCAAATCACTATAAAGAAATGACCAGGCCCTCAGAGTTTACAGGTGCTCACAATCCTGAAAAATGCGTATGTTGATCTCTGCAGAGAGGTAACAGATTTTTCCAATCTGACTACCAGTAGACAAAAGTCCCTTTTAAATAGCATATGGGTGCGCTCTTGCACTTCCCCTGGGGGTTGTAAAGATGCCTTATACTTAAGCATTTCTGCCTACTTCTTTGTTAACTTTTAGTTTCTTCCCTTGTAATGTAATTTTTTCAGTTTTTGTAGAAAGATAATGCAAGTTAGTCTTTGAAAGGGGCAATGCTATTGACCTAAAAATATTGCTATAAGACATTTATACCCCCCCTGAAACATGGTTCTATAAAAGCATGCTCATATGTAAAACCCTGCCCTTTCAACTTTAATAAACCATTTTCAAATTATAATTATTCTTTTTAGTAGTATGTGCCATTGGCTATCATA